>NC_056733.1:1312997876-1313262876 GCF_019279795.1 Protopterus annectens
ATATTTAGGGAAAAATCATTTAGTATGTAGCTATGCTGCCTGTGAGATTAGCCTTTTTAGTGTTAAATATAAAACTTGCATGATTTACTATGCATTTGCATGACTTAAGACTGAAACCATATCCAAAGCTAGAACCAGCTTTTCTATATAACAGATGGTGTTGCTTTCTGTGGTATGTGTATAACTAAGATCTCCCTGTCATATAAATCATGCAGAGAGCTCTCTGATCCAAAAAGAAAAATGTATTTGCAAATTTGAGTTTTTTAATAATATTTTTCCTAAGTATTCTTGAATTAATAACAGTAATTTGTTAATTTTAGCCACTGCTGTCACAGATGAAGCATGGAACAAAACCAGAAAATACATAATATGGGATTATACATAAATCATATGCTCTAAGCAGCTTGTTTAGAATAAGGACATTCCATTCAGTTACATGAAGTTGATGGATATGTCTTCAGAAGGGCATGGTGTTCCAGCGTCTAGGGAAACAATCTCCTTCGTTACTTTTTCCAATATGGAGATGCTGCAGTGCTACATAAAGAAGAATAAATACTTAGCTGTACTTTGTGCAATAAGGCTGCAGACCAGGGATTCTGACTGTACTTTGTGCAATAAGGCTGCAGACCAGAGATTCTGACTGTACTTTGTGCAATAAGGCTGCAGACCAGGGATTCTGACTGTACTTTGTGCAATAAGGCTGCAGGCCAGGGATTCTGACTGGACTTTGTGCAATAAGGCTGCAGACCAGGGATTCTGACTGTACTTTGTGCAATAAGGCTGCAGGCCAGGGATTCTGACTGGACTTTGTGCAATAAGGCTGCAGGCCAGGGATTCTGACTGTACTTTGTGCAATAAGGCTGCAGACCAGGGATTCTGACTGTACTTTGTGCAATAAGGCTGCAGACCAGGGATTCTGACTGTACTTTGTGCAATAAGGCTGCAGACCAGGGATTCTGACTGTACTTTGTGCAATAAGGCTGCAGACCAGAGATTCTGACTGTACTTTGTGCAATAAGGCTGCAGACCAGGGATTCTGACTGTACTTTGTGCAATAAGGCTGCAGACCAGGGATTCTGACTGGACTTTGTGCAATAAGGCTGCAGACCAGGGATTCTGACTGTACTTTGTGCAATAAGGCTGCAGACCAGGGATTCTGACTGTACTTTGTGCAATAAGGCTGCAGACCAGGGTTTCTGTATTATTTTAATAAGTTTAGCTACTGGGTTAATCTACCTTGCTACTATTTTTAGAACATGTGCATATGATTCTTGCTGCACATGTGAACAAATACCTATTCATACCTTACATCTCCTTACTCTCCTTTCTGCACTCATTTCCTGACGTCTGTCAATTTCTGTCCCCTAGCCTTCTCTCTAAATATACTATAAGCCTACTTTTCTCTTACTTCATATTGCAATTTCCATTTGTATTATACTAACTTACCTTTAATTTCTCCATAAACCGGATACAATTCCTCTAACTATTGCATCATCATCATATAACTTGTATCTTTTCTTAACCAATGTTTTCATATTATATATAATTTGGTATAATTATTTAAACTGTTTTTTGTATTGTTTTTAAATACTGCAAAATTATTGTTCTTAAAATGCTTTGTAATACTATGGAGCTTTTCTCCTTGGGCCTCTGTTGAAAATGGACCACTACTCAGTCGTACTTTCCCAGTAATCACACATCAGTAGATAAATAAATGGTACAGAAAACATTCCATAGTGCTGCTGGATAGCTATAACCATGGATGTTAAGGTATTGATTACCCTCTAGGGCAGGGAATCACTGCTTTGTATGCAAATCAAACTTTACCTGAAAGCAATCAAGTTTGACATACCACGGATACACTGTTACCAGGAAATTAAATAATTATTTTTTGACATTGCGAGCTCCTTAAAAATGTATTTACCTGTGCAGACATAAAATGATACAGGAGAAAAACCTAGTGACTTTCATACCAGTGACTTCTAAGAAAGTGTTTACATGGAAAGAAAATGAGAGTCATGTACAAGGGATGTACATAGGGATCTGGGAACTCACGTATATAGTAACCTAACCTTCAATCAGCATGTGTTCAAGATAGTAAGAAAACCCTTCTATGTTGCTCAGCTTACAAGTGAAGGGATGGCATCTAGGTCCAGAGAGGTTATCATTTTTATTTTATTTATTTAACATTTGTTTACTGGGAAAGTCTGACCAGGAGAGAGTCCATTAGAGTGGATGCCTGGGGAGAAATGCTCCAGATGCATGTCTTTCGAATGTGGGGGGAAACTGGAGCACCCAGAGGAAACCCATGTGAATGCAGGGAAGACATGAAGACTCCAGAAAGAAGGACCAGAGAACCTCTTGCTGTGAGGTTACAACACTAACCGCTGCTCCACTGCACCCCTCATACCATTTTATTCAGCCCTTATCAGACCCATCATAGAGTATAATGCCACCTTGGATATGTACCTAACCAGACACATGCAGCAACTGGAATGTCCACAAAGATTCCTTACAAAAAGAATACAGGGACTAAACACAGTATCCTACACTGATCATCTCAAAGCCCTGTCTTTTTACTCTGTATCATATGGACTTCTGAGAGGTGATTTTTGCTTGGCATACAGGGCATCCCTGGACACTGTTTTCATGAACCTTTTGCACATTCGTAAAACAACCAGCATCACATCTACTAGATTAAAAGACCTAAAATTTGCTTGCAACATAAATAAAGCATGTAGGAGAGACAGATGTGTTTCTCAGAGAATTACCATTCTCTGGAAGAGGCTCTCCCTCTATGTGAAACAGAGTTCCTCCCTATCCATTTTTAAGTGTAACTTGGACCAGCGGGTGTATAATCAGAAATTCTCCCCTGATCTTGCTGCTATGTCTCTGATTGATAGAGACAGTCAGTAAATCACCACCTATATAAATCAAATTTGTAGGTCACATTTGGTTGCACAGCTAGACTTATAAGGGCCCTAGTGGTCGTTAGCCTAGTATACACCTATGAACCTATGATTGGTGGTATGCTTAAAACATACTGGAAGACAGAAAAAACTAACATTGTTAATATTCTGAGATAAGTCAGCATGTTTTGTTTTAGAAGAGCAGAAGAAGGTAGCATGTACAACCTTGCAAATGCTTCCAAATGTGGATCCAGCCAACATAATATATATTTAAGAATGTAGGTCAGAACATATGAATTCAGAAAATACCTTCCTGAGAAGTGGTAATGTCAGCTAGAAAATGTATTTCAGTAGTTGGCTCAGAAAATCAGTTTAGACCTGCAGACCACTGAGACTATTCTCAGCACCATACATACCCATTTGTTCCTCTAAGGATGCATACATCTTGTGGTAACCATTTCTTATTCAGAGACAACTCTACCAGGGTGCTTTAGGACAAAGAGGTCCAGCAGTGGTTAGCCATAATAAATGCTAATAATTAGGGAAAGGTATATGCAAATTAGCCAAGCGCTCTTACTGGAAATTTCTGTGTCACAGCCGAGTGATTCAGAGAATTACTCGGCTGTGTAGTAAGATGGGCTGTCATGTTAATCAACACTGTCAAAAGCTGATGTTCACCTATTAGAGTAGAGATAACTCCATTCATCTATCCACAACCCCCTTTTTCCCATTTTCACATGATGTCGGGGTGTCACTTCAACAGTAACAATAATCTAGAGCTAAGGTTTACAAGGTTTTGGCTAGCCCTACCATGGTAGTTCATCCACACCAAATACAGACCACATTGCTAATTTAGAGTGACCAATCCACCTACTGGATGTCCTTGGAATGTAGAAGGAAACCGGAGCACCAGGAGGAAACCAACATGAACACAGGGTGGACATGCAGACTCCACACAGGAGGTATCCAGCCAAGAATCAAACCGGGGAAACTCTTGCTAAAAGGTCACAATGCTATCTGCTGCACCACTGTGCTGCCTATGTGGCAGATGTAATTGCCAGAGAGTTAAGTGTACGGGTAGTGTTGGTGGTATGTGTGCGATTGCATGTGTATATGTGTGAGTGTGTGTCTGCCTAGGAGGTTGCAGTAGGTAGATTAGTTAGGGGGCTAAGGTAGGTTTATGCATGTGTGTCTGTGTGTGTGTGTGTGTGTGTGTGTGTGTGTGTGTGTGTGTGTGTGTGTGTGTGTATATGGGTGACTGCCTGTGAGTGGGATAGGAGCTGTGTGTGTGTGTGTGTGTGTGTGTGTGTGTGTGTGTGTGTGTGTGTGTGTGTTTGAAGGGAGGCTGTCATACCTTCACACTCCCTATATTAACAAGCAAATCTTGCAGCCTTGGTGTTGGGGGACATTAGACACCAGGACAAGTCTGTATAGTGTGACTTAAAGGCATTCAAGAAATATAGAACAACATTTTGTAGAACAAAAGATGTGGGGTAGGAAGAACAATAGACATCTGATATAAATCTTTGCAGTGTGCCTTAAAGCACTTTCAAATATAGTACAAAGGTTTAAAGAGCAAAATGCATGAAGTGGGGTAAACATGATACTAGATTACACACACACACACACACACACACACACACACACACACACACACACACACACACACACACACACACAAGGAAGAATGAAACTGTAATGTCTGGCATTATTAACTGATTGTAAGGATAACTGATTTATGAGAGCATAGTCAAAACCATAAAAAAGAGACATCAGGGACATTCTGTTATCTCAGGGCAGATAAAGAGGGGTGTGTGTGTGTGTGTGTGTGTGTGTGTGTGTGTGTGTGTGCGTGCGTGTGTGTGCGTGGGTGTGTGTCTGTGTGTGTGTGTGTGTGTGTGTGTGTGTGTGTGTGTGTGTGTGTGTGTGTGTGTGTGTGTGTGTGTGTGTGTGTGTGTGTGTGTGTGTGCGTGTGTGTGTGTGTTTGGCTAGTTTTGAATGAGTGTATGTGAGTAACATTATGAATGAGGGTGGTGCCTGTGCCAGCAGGATGCATAGGCAATGAGTGTTAACTAATGCAGGAAGGTGCTGATTACCACTAGCAGTAGATAAGGGCAATTCAGACAGGCAAATTAGCCAATAGTGAGGACTTTCCTCTTTGTGGCTAATATCTCTGAAATCCAATTTCCACCATCGTGTAAGCAGCCCCTTTTTGCCACAGGTCTCACCACCAGTTCTGCGGTTCTTTCTGTATCAGCAGGAGAGTGTATAGAGTAATTCATTCCTACAAAAAGCACATAAAAACTGCCATCTTTAATTCTGAGATTTGATGCAGTATGTTCAGTGAAATATCATTCACTGAATTATGTTCCACTGGACTGTCCCTAATCCTACAAGAATCAGTAAAGACTAAACAAATAGACTGTACTTATAGTGCTTTATTACATGAAGCTAATAAACAAAGTCACGTGTAAGGAGAACAGATCCAGTTTAATATAGATGGTAATAATTAAAAGTGGTTACTGATTAATCTTTGGGAGCATTTTCAGTCATCTTGGATCTTTGCTTTCTTTCACTTATTTTGAAAGTATTGTTATTTCCTAATAAATAAAAAAGAAATTATGTGAGTCATGTATACCAGTAAAATTCTTTATTTATTTACACACACACACACACACACACACACACACACACACACACACACACACACACACACACTGAATCTCCATGAGCCCTAAATAAAAATATTTTAGTCTTGCCTCCTCAGAGACAGTCATTGAGCAAAACTAGTCAAAATTAAATATGTAGTCAGAAGCTCTGGTTAGGCCTGTTACTTCACTTATTTTATTTACTACATATGAAATGCAGTCCAGTCAAGGAAAAGAGCAAGCAATTCCATTAAGTACTCGTAAGGAATTTACATTTTTTACCAGAATGTTATATTTCATTATTTTCCTGGCAGTAAGCCAAGCAAGTAGCTCATTCTGAACCCTGGCTGCCTTAGAGGAACTCTAGTTACTTTATAAAGTATTTAGTCATACAAGGTGACAATGATTTCTTTGACAAGGAAAATGTTGTGTAAATTAGTCTGGCTTTTGCTACCCTGAATACTTTCTAATTGTAAGTACCAGTTTAAAGCAACATCTTTTGAGAAATAAATTACTTCTGTTGATAGTACAATTAGGCCATCTACTGTAAATGTGAGAAAACTTTCAAACAGACACATTAGGAGATTACTTCAGTGACCTTCTTGTTTAAACATAAGTGGAAGAGAGACAGTCTTAACATTTAAAAAAAATTCCCTAAAGGTTAAAGCTTGACAAGAACAGACGTTGCGCCATGAAGGATGCTGTTATTGGGCAACAAACCCCCACACGTTGGATCATATCATATCTGCTCGTTATTCAGTGCTTAATACCAGTGGCTACTATGCAGAACTTCTACTCCTTCTATTGCTAATTGTAGTTCCATAAGCCTAAATACATTGATTCATCTCTTGTTTTGTATGACTGTAGTTTGATACGATTTTTGAGAAGAATTGCACAATATCTAGTCAAACTTAGAGTAATTTTACAAATGCGAGATCTCAGTTTTTTACTTATATTGATCATTATAATTTAATCCCGTGGTCAGCAAATGGCAGTAAAATATAGCGGCTTAATGGAACAAGTGCCATCTTGTCTCTTCTTCCTCTTTTGTAAGATGGCTGACAAAGAGCACAACCAATCTTACAGAACTATCAAGCCCAAAACAAAGGTACATTGTAGAATGTATGCTCACAATTAACAGTTACATATTTTTGACTCCTGAGTTTGTGGACTAGTCAACAGACCCTTTTCAGCCACATCCCAGCCCATAAGGCACAAGTAAGAAATATATGACAAAAGGGCATAAGGAATATTCTAGCTTTGCAAGATAAAGTTAACAATGCAAAGTTATTAGAATATTTACAATAGATATAACTGAATTTTAGTAATTCTATCACAATTTAGTTAAGACGACAATTTGAGGCATTCATCTGAGTAGTGCATGAGCCTGAAAGACTAATATTTTTCCTTGTAGCATGAGCATGCAGAATCTTCAACAAATGTTCCTTTAGTTTTGTTTTGAGCAGTTCTAGGGTGTTTTGTTTTCTCATTTCAGCTGAAATGGATTCCAAGTGGCTGGGTCCAGATTTGAAAATTCCCTTTTTCCTGTAGAAGTTTTGAAGCAGGTCTGATGATAGTTATGGTTTCTTCCTCCTAATCTCTTACTGTACATGTTTGCTGTTTAATTTGCAATTGTGTTTGTCCCATTTTTATTATTTTTCAAGATCTCTGTACTGAACAGTAGTTGTTCTTTCACTGACAGGTAGTCAGGTGAAATGCTTTAGGAGCTGGCATTGATGTAGACAGGGCAGATCTGCAAGTTCTGTTTATAGCTGTTTGTACCAATAAACCAGCTTAGAGTTTACCTAGAAGCCAGACAGGCTAGTAACTGATTAATCATGTCATACAAAAAAATGGGTTACAGAACAACATAAATGAGGAGGGAGGGTATTGTGGAAAAAAAAGAATGATCGGTTATGACATCAACTATATCCTCATTTTACTGTACAGACGTCTTGGTCTGCAAATATGTTACAAAATATACATGGTTTAAAGAATTAATATGTTACTAATGCTGCCTTGTTCCTTTGTAAACATCAACAAAATCTGAGGAAAGGCAGTAGCACCGAGAATTTTGTGATAAGCAGCATTCAATAATTGATTCTTGCAAATTAGATCAGTGTGTATCTATGCAAGACTTCCAAGCACAGAGAGCACAGTACTTGACAGATCAAATGATTTAATCATTTCCTGTTGGGATATTTTTCTGCTAAGTGAGGTCTACAGGATACAATGAACTACAGGCCACCTAGAACCATTGAAATTAAATATCGAATGCTAATATTATAACAGCCACCTAGAAGTATTTTGTATACCTATCCCTGCCTGCTAATAAATTGTCTATGAAGGGGGGATACTGCTATTCAGGCATCTGTTGTCCTACACTTTCCCAATACACAGACCACTTCGCTTGCTGTCACTATTCCTGGTTCAGTAAGACTCTAGGCAAGTTATACAGGAGTCTCTTTATAGAAACAATCCCTTGAAGATCGCTTTGCTAGGTCCATTAGCAGCCACAGCTACAACTGCTTTCCATGTAAGAAGACATCTTATGCAGTGGTTCTGTAAATGTATCCTCTTCATATGAGGCTTCACACCTATGGGCATACTATTTTGCCAAATGGGATCCAAGGGGATCCAGATTCTAGGTGCTGAAGGAATGAAAAAAATGAACCTTACAATGAAAGCATCTCTACACCTCATGGAGGGCCTTATATGATTCATAACTCCCTTCTTCCCCAGATGGCTTTATATCCAAATACTTGCTCTTTCTTCATAATTTGACATCCAGGGAGAAATAACGTGTTGCATATTATTTTCATTCCTGCAAGGACTGTAGGTCTTTCTCAATTAACTGTTACTTTGCTGTCCTCCTTTCTCTATGTTCTTACTTCAGATTATACTTTTTTATCATGCCTACTACAAAACTGAGCACTTCTTTTCATCTACAATATATACACAAACTCCCAGTTCTGCTTTTATCTTCCTGTAATCATAGGTTTTAAGGTTCATAGGTTTATAATAAGTGATAGATTAAGCAGACCATTAGCAGGTGAGCTACTGCAGTTTTCACTACTTGTTTCCTGTTCCTAATAGTCTGAGGAGTTAGGCAATGGGTAAATTTATGGACTCCATCTGTTCATCTTGTTTGAATTTAAAGAGACCTAGGAAGCTACATTATATATATATTGAGAGTGATTGTATTCCATATGCAGGAGATTCTTTGGGAGAAGCCTCTATCCCACTAATTCTGTTAATGTTATAATGCAGCTTTACATCTTGAGAATGGATATTGGTGGTGCTATCTGTTTTATGAGCATGCAAAAGTCAAGCAGGACAGGATTACTTGCAAGCTTATAACCTAAGTCGAAATTGTAACATAGAACTATGAAGGCGATGGAGTAGAATGATAGGGCTGTTACATGTTCTGTGCAGATTAGGGAGCTCTTGCTTGAGATTTTCTTGATAGGGAAGCATTATGGCTTTCCTAACTGGTCAATTTTCCCAGATAGATGTATGATAATGGGACATTACATTCTTAATGATAACTGATATGTAGTGGTCAAAAGAGACTTTGCTGTCCACGAATGCACTTGGAGTCCCATGGTAGCCCCTGTTTAGAGTAGGTAGCTTTCATGACATAGGTGCACGAGTATTCTTGCTTTCCAAAGAGAACAAGACTGCATTTCATTGCACTGAGCTTAAGACTGTGGTCCTAACACCATGAGTCTGTGCAGGTTATTCCCTTTTGGAAGATATAGTTATTATCTGATTTGATGACAGCTCCGGCTTTGCAGTCATTAGCAAACTTAGTCAGCCAGTGTCCCATTATGTTGACTTAGACATCAGCATAGTATATGTTACAGATCAGCAAACTCAAAATAGAATTCTGTGGGATACCACTGATGATCTGTCTTTTCAAGGAAAGTGTGCTAGCAACACTGGATGTGTGGGTCTTGACTGAGAGAAAGTTTGCTATCTAATGATGTTACATAAAGATGAACATTTAACTGGGTCAGTTTCCTCAATAATGATGGAGTGTGGGGGGTACTAGCAAAGGCCTTTAATAAAATCCAGGTAGGGATTGTGCATTGCTATTTCATCATGTACTGCTTCTTTGACTTCCTCAAAGAAATTCATCACATTTAGTAGGCAAGACCCTTTCTCAAAGCCACACTGGTTAGGATTAAGGGCTTGAAATTTGTCAGTATCATTGTTTGCGAGCTCCATAAAGATGTATTTCATTAGTTTGCAAATAATATTGGTAAAGCTAATTTGGGCTATAATTCTCTCTGTTCATGATAAGTCTGCTTTTGTGGATAGGTACCACACCAGCTTTTCTCCTGGCATCAGGCACATACCTAATGGAGAGGCTAAGACCAAGTAGGTTTAAGATGGAAATGACTAAGCATTTTTTTTGCAAGCAAAGATAAAGCCTAATATATTATATGGGCACAGACAACTAGAGTTTTTGGTGTTGGAGAGGGCTTTTTGTTTGGAAGCTGACCTACAAAACAGTTTGTTTGAATGGTAATTCTCAGAGGTTAAGTCTTAAACCATTAGGATTCCTCACAATTACCTCCAGAGTCAGTTTGTATAATTTCATACAACTTTGGAAATAAGATGTCAACCAAATCAAATAAACTGCCATAATTGATGTAGCCTGTCATCTGAACCATATCCAACTGGGTTCAAGCAGGCCTGACTTAACTATATTCATTCTTTAGTCAAAAGAAACCTAATTACTAAGAAGCTTTTAGACTGACAAGAATTTTGGTCAATCATGAATCTATCCAGATTTATCAGGAGCTTCCCTAACAAAACAGTAACAAAATGAAAATCATTTGCTTCTGTCAGCAGAATATTATGGAAACACAGCATCTTCTCTTGCTTTTTATTTCCAGACCTACTCACAACAAAGTATAATGATTTACCACTATCTTTGTCCACTAATGCTGAATCATTTTTTTCTTCTTTGTGTATGTATGGTTTTTGAGTGTGTGTGTGTCTGTGTGTTTGTGTGCATGGATATGTGTGTGTGTGTGTGTGTGTGTGTGTGTGTGTGTGTGTGTGTGTGTGTGTGTGTGTGTGTGTATGGATGTGTGTGTGTGTGTGTGTGTGTGTGTGTGTGTGTGTGTGTGTGTGTGTGTGTGTGTGTGTGTAAGATAAACTTTCCATGGAGTAACTTACCCTCTGTTTTTGGTCAGAGGATAGCCATGCCACTTTACCGTGTCCTTATTTTCTGTAAATAACAGATAATGAAAATTCTTTCAGTGAACATAAATAGCATTCTTTATAATATTGAAAAGGAATTTTTATTTTTTTTTTCAGAATGTAGCACTTACTTTCACATTCTTACATGCACTTATCTAGCCAAACTGGAGGTAAAGCTCTCTCCAATCAAGACTGAACCTGACAGTCAAGAGGAGAAGGTAAACACTTGCACCACACCACACACATCACATAGTCCCACTAAACCTACACCACCAAAATCCACACATAGAAATATAAAAACATTTGCAGAAGCTCTCAATAATAATCTGCTCAAGCAACAGTGACCTCCATAGCAGAAATGCAAGCAACCTCTACCCCCAACACAACCTAAATGACACATAGCCCACAGACTCAGTGTGCCAATAAACCACAGCCCATAAGGCAAACCAACATACCGAACACACTAATCATAGGTGGCTCTATAGTCAGGCACACTGATGTCCCACTCACCAGGATAAACAAAGAGAAGATTGCTGTTGGCTGCTTGTCGGATGCCAGGATCCGCCACATAACCCACATCACTCAGGTCACTCCACAACAAGTACAAATATGACTCTGTCATTGTCCATGTTGGTATGAATGATCTTAGATGTACCTCCCTGGACTACATGAAAAGAGACATGGAAGAGCTCTCCGATCTTGTAGCCCAGGCAGGTATGACCTTAGCCCTGAGTAGCATCTTGCTATCGCCCAGAATGATACCGCAGTACAAGAACAAAATGATTGACTTCAACAATTGGCTTAGCTTCTGGTGTTATTCTAAGGGGATCCAGTATCTGTCTGCCTGGGATGACATGGTCGACAGACCACGATGCTTTGCCAGAGATGGCCTGCACCTGTTGCCCCTGTAATTCCGGATACTAGCTAAGGCTCTTGCCACCCCTACAGTGTCTTTTTTAGGCAAGGTTCAAATGACAAATTCACCACCGTAACAGGAATAGGCAAGCAAAAACTGAGGGTAATACTACTCAATGCTAGAAGTCTAAATCTCAAAATGTACTCACTCGAGGCACTCCTTAAAATGGAGAACATCGATATCTGTGCAGTGACTGAGACCTGGTTCAAGGCTCTAGAGAGCACCCCTGCATTACCAGGCTATAACTCATACCACACTTTTCGGCCATCTAACCTGGACCAGAACAAAAAAGGCGGAGGTGTGTCCATATTCATTAAGAATATCCACACCTCCATGCTAGTTGCGCAGTATAATGCACCCAAGGTTATCCAAGTGCAACTAACTCTGGGCAAAACTGCAATCCAAATTGTAGCTTGCTACAGATCCCCCACCATGCCCAAGGACTCCCACTCCTCTTTTCTTGCTATACTGGAAAATATTAGGGTTCAACAAAACACCCTAATAATGGGTGATTTCAACTACCCCACCATTAACTGGGAAAGCTACTGATGTACCAACTCCTTCGCTCAATGCTTTCTGGAATTCATAAATTCCAATGACCTGCATCAACTTATCCACACCCCACCAGAGGCACCAATATCCTAGACCTAGTCATTACCAACATGAGTGACTGGTGTTACACACCTGAAGTCAACTCCTCATTGGTCAGATCCAACCATAAGCTAATCACCCTAGATATCCGCATCCCGCCCCACCCACCATTAAGGAAACCATGTTAAAAAAATTCTCCAAAGCCAACTTCATGCTTCTTAAGACAGAAGTGGCGAACTTCATGACACCCATGCAGATGGACAATACAGTTACGACTGCTGAATCCTACACAAATGCACTCTATAAGCACTTACACGAGTGCATGGATCATGCTATCCCAAACAGAACCAAGACGCTATCCTCCAAAAAAAGGAAGCCAATCTGGTGATCCCCTACCATAAACAAACTCTACAACAGAAGGAAGAAACTGTTGCCAAAGAGAGTAAAATCCCATGAGAGGAGGATCTCCCTGGTCAGCCTCAGTAAGAAGCTGAGATCCTTTATAAGTTCCTTCAAAGCTAGCTACGAAAACAAAATTGCCACTGATTCTAAGGGCAACCACAAAGCATTCTATAGCTATGTCAAGAATCTCAATGGCAACACCCAAATCTGCTCTGAGTTACAGCACAACAGCACAAAAATTACAGAACCAACTGATATTGCCAACATCCTGGCAGATAGGTTCTGTGCTAACTTTACCCCCCTCTCACCCCCTAAAGTGCCCATATCTATACAGGAAGAATGCAGAGTCCCTGTAATCACATCTATGCAGGTAAAATCTGCACTCTCTAAAGCCAAAAACACAGTATCCATCGGACCGGATAACATCCCAGGCTGCGTTTTACACGAACTTCAGAATTAACTGGCTCCCCACCTAAGCACCATGTTCAATCATAGTCTCACGTCAAGATTTGTGCCTACTGAATGGCGCACAGCAACAGTTATCCCACTCCACAAAAGGGTAGCCACCATTGATCTTGAGAACTATCACCCTATTAGCCTGACGAGCCTAGTCTGCAAGGCCATGGAATGTATCATCATGGAACTCATAAACAAAGACATTAGTAACCTCCAAACTCTGGACCCCACCCAGTTCGGGTTTGTGAAATGCAGATCATACCTTCTGAACCTAATTGACTTCTTTGAGGCAGTCACCAAAGCCGTAAACAAGGGTAAGGTGGTTCACACAGCCTATCTTGACCTCGCCAAGGCTTTCGACACCATCCCCCATTCTGGAATTATAGCTAAACTCACTAAACTAGGTATAAATCCCTACATCACAAGATGGGTTGCCAAATGGCTCACTGACAGAACCCATACTGTAAAAGTTGCAGACTCCAAATCTGACTTCAAACCAGTGACAAGTGGAGTACCACAAGGTTCAGTTCTGGGACCTCTCCTGATTGGTATCTACTTCTCTGAAGTATAGGCTAACACAGAAGGCCTCTGGCTAATGAAGTTCACAGATGACTGCAAGCTAGGAGCCATAGTCGAGTCCCCAAATGATGTGGACATCATACAGAAGGGCCTCAATGAGACAGACGCCTGGTGTCAGAGGCATGGCCTTAAGCTCAATGCCAAAAAGTGCATTGTCATCCCCTTTGGTAAAAACTCTGTAACCATGAACTATCACATAAATGTCAGTCTACTTAATGCCGAATGTGTGATAAGAGACCTTGGGACCCAGGAGGACAGTAGTCTCTCCTTTGCTAATCACATCTCCACAGTAGTCAGGAAATCCTTCTATGTGGCAC
Organism: Protopterus annectens; assembly: GCF_019279795.1. Taxonomy (NCBI): domain Eukaryota; kingdom Metazoa; phylum Chordata; order Ceratodontiformes; family Protopteridae; genus Protopterus; species Protopterus annectens. The sequence continues at coordinate 1,313,011,909 of NC_056733.1, forward strand.
ACCTCATCACAAAAGGGTTCTCATCCAGGAAAAAAGAGGTAATTGTTCCCCTCCACACGGCACTCATTAGACCCATTATAGAGTACAATGCCCCTTTTGGAATGTACCTTAGAAGACATCCGCAGTAGCTGGAAAGGCCACAGAAGTACCTGACAAAGGGGATTACTGGCCTCAAACAGATGACCTACACTGACCATCTCAAAAAACTCCAGCTTTACTCTGTAGCATATCGCCTACTCCGAGGAGATCTCTGCCTAACATATAAAGTTATGTTAAACCCAGAGCTATTGGACATGCTACACCTAAAGAAATCCCAATCCCTCTGAGCTACACGCTCTAGGCACCTAAACCTTGTCATCACAATAAACAGGACATGCTGGAGGGAATAGATTGCTGTCCCAGAGACTACCTATACTCTGGAACAAGCTACCCATCTATATCAAGCAAAGTTCCTCATTAGCACTCTTCAAGAAAAATCTTGATGAGTGGATGGGAAATAGGAAATACACCCCGGGGATCACTTCTGTGGCTCTACTCAACAGGGGCACAGGATATTAACTTTCTTGGGTGGTGTAAGCCAGGGAACCTTGTTGGCTAGGCTTACTTAGGCCCTTGGGCTGATAGCCTAGTACCTACCTATGAACCTATGAACCTATGAATACGACCTTACTTCAGATAAAAATAAAGTGTGTATGGGTTATTTGTACTTTGTTGAACATTATGCCAATTTTTTGTCTAATCAGCATGAGTGGCAATTTTTGGTACATGATTATCAGTATCAGTTATCAGATTCATACTGAGATCATGCGGGTCATATGTTCACAATGAAAATTAAAAGTTCACAATGTCAGTTTCACTAAAGTTCTTTTTTTGGCTATTTCCCTTGCTTGAAAGCATGCAGTCTGGATTGGACTGCATTTGCTTCTTGATGGTGAGTCAGATGAACAGAGCAATCAAGACTACTTAGAGAAATTCATGTAGTATAACAAAAAGCAAATAGGATGAATTACTAATAGAACATACATCCCTGGATTCACAAATCCTCCGTGTAAGACTTAATAAGTCTTACTCGGAGGCTGCAGTTGAACGGTATGACGTCAGCGTGCCATGAATATGCATGAGGGCACGGACCGTGTAAGAAAGCAGGGGGCGTGTCCGACTGCCGAGCAATCTAAATGTCCACTCCCCTGCAAGTGTTTAAAATAAAAGCAAATAAACAAAAGCGAGTCCGCTCAAATGTCCCTGCACCCAACACCTCACTGTCTGATATTGTAAACCCCCATCACAGTTCTAAAACGCATAACATTAATTTTTTTTTAATTCCCAAAATAGCTGCCCGTATTTGCGCGTGTGTGCGCGTGTGTGCCCATTACTTAGCTACAGTTAGCAATTCTGACATGGAAGAGCATAAGAAAGAATGTTTATGCAAATCATACCAAATAGCAATAGCGTAATGGTAGAGCGTTTGCACAAAGAAGAGGCATTTACGGTTCGAGTCCCACCACTCCCTTTCGTATTTATTTTTTAAATCAGTATATGGAATAATACCTAACAAATATGTTTAAACATAACTAAAAAGCAGTGAAATGGCCAATGTATCAGTGAACAAAATAAATATTTTAAAGGATCCCAATATAAAATTGCCTGCAGTTAAGCAGCTCTTCACCCAGCGCAATAGAGTTGCCCATAGTTCAGTAGGGCCTTAGAATTCGGTCACAACCATTAGTTGGTAGACCAGAGGACAGATTGCATAATGAGTGGTATGAAGCTTTACAAATGGGGTCCATGTTATTTGTTAATATATTGGCCCAGTATTATGAAAGAATGGTGGATATTAACCTACAGGAGGTTAGAATCATGTGTTCAGACTGTAAAAAATATGAGTCTCATCCCACATTTCAGGATTCTAGCAAGAAACTTTCACAGGAACTAACAAACCATGAGAAAACAACCAAGGATAGAAAAATTAAAAAGTTTAAAAGGGATTATATGGATTATCAAAGGGGACGTCCTTTTGATTCCAACAGGAAAGTTAGATTTATTGGCGTCAGTTCCGGATCCACTTCTACTCCTACTACCAAAAAAAGACCGAGGTCTATTTTGAGAAATAGAGAGAAACTCAGTGCCAGTACATCAGGGGAGGATTCCTCATGTACCGATTATGATAGCTCAGGCAATAAGCATTCACTACACCGGAAAAAACCTAATAGGACTATCCCTTTAGATATGGCCCCAGGCGTCGGGGTGGACGCAAACACAAACGTGGTCAATGTGCCCAATTCACTGGAAGGATTGATTCAGAATTTTTTCACATAAATAATGATGATTACCAGAATTTTTTGAATTTGTCCAATGTCAGTTTGACTTCACAACAACAACAACGTTTGAATAAAGGACTAAGCTTTGTACCGGGGTTTTTTTGTAATGAGTATCACATTGTCACGGATGTCATTAGTTTCTGTCGTAACCTAAATCTGAAATTGTTTTTTGCCGACAGGGAGTCTCAAAGATCTAATGATTTTAGATTCATCAAATCGGATTTTCAGCCACTGATGAACAGGCATGTTTCAATTTTCATGCAATCTGTACTTAGGGACCTACATTTTGAACATAGAAAATATGATATATTGAGACACAATCTATCACCGCATGATATTACTGCGCTGCAGAAGCTACGCAACAATCACAATATTGCTATCTTACCTGCTGACAAGGGTGGTGTGGTGGTAGTTATGAATATGAGCTCATATTTGAGCGAGGGCAATTTACAACTATCTGACAATAGATGTTATATGAACATGGCCATTGATCCTACTAATAACTTTAAGCAAGAAATAGATTTGTTCCTGAATCTGGCCCATGAGGATGGCATTATAAGTAAGAATTGTGTTTCACAACTTACTGTCAAAGATCCTCAGAAATAAATTCTTTACTTACTTCCTAAGATACATAAATCCATTACCAATCCTCCAGGTAGACCAGTTGTATCGGGTATTGGTTCCTTGACTGAACCACTATCTGCTTTTCTTACTCAATATCTTAAACCACTCGAGTTTTGTTCATGCCAGATTACAGGATACGACTCAATATTTACAGATCATTCAGGATAGCCAATTAGAGCCTGGATGGCTTATGTGTACATTGGATGTTAAGGCCTTGTACACCAGCATTCCACATTGGGCTGGTTTACAGGCCTTACAGTATTGGTTAGACAGAGCTGCCCTGTATTCACCTGGGTTCAATACCCTACTTATTTGCATGACTGAACATGTTCTAAATAAGAATGTCTTTTACTTCCAAGGGCAATGTTTCTGGCAACTCCAGGGTACGGCTATGGGGGCATCATTTGCCCCCATATATGCTGATCTGTTTATGGCATTCTTTGAGGAATGCATGATCTATGATCTATTACATAACATCTATTTAGTGGAAATTGATATATGGCGCAGATACTTGGATGACTGTTGGATGGTGTGGCGGGCAGATGTTAGGTATCTGCAAGAATTTATTGAATACCTCAATCATAACATCTGGGGGATTGAATTTACGGTAACATTTGATCTTGAAAGCATCAATTTTTTGGATGTTACTGTCATTAGGAATAGGGATCATACACTTAACACTAGGACTTACCATAAATATCCACAATATAACACCTTATTGCATGCTTCCAGCATGCACCCACGCCACACCATCCGCAACATCCCGAAGTCACAATTTATGTGTATCAAACACCTAAGCTCCACACAATTGGATTATGATAGAGCTAGTTCAGATCTTTATCATAGATTTGCTAACAGAGGATACAGAGACTTGGACATCACTAGGGCCTGGACCTGGACTACCAATACTGACAGAAACATTTTATTACAATACAAGACACAAGCTAGCGACACCTCAGATTCCACTGTCAGGTTTGTCACTACGTTTGGCAGAAATTGTAATGCTATTAAGGGAATTGTTAACAGACATTGGAACATTCTCATGGCTAATGAACATTTGAGGTCTGTACTAGGTCAACAGTGCAGATTTTCATTTAGAAGAGGCAAAACATTAGGTTCAATATTTTTTCATTTCAAACATATAGAAAGTGAGGGAGCCATATATAAACAGTTGACTATGTCTGGTGATGAACTAGTGGGTACATTTCCCTGTGGTCATTGTGGTTCCTGTAAACAAGTCAGCAAACTCAAACAGTTTACTAGTCGTAATACTAGTAGAGTGTATCAGTGCAGAATGTTTGGTAACTGCAGCAGCAGCTGGGTGGTCTATCTGGCAACCTGTCGGTGTCAAGCCTTTTATGTAGGCCAGACTTCCAGACCACTCAGAACGCGTATTAATGAACATAGATCTGATATTAAGACTAAGAAGGAAACTAATGCTTTGTATCGCCATACATTGAAACATCCTGATGCACAATTTACTTTTATGATTATAGACAGGATTATTGGCGATCGTAGCAATCCTCAGGGATGGCATAATATACTTAATCACAAAGAAAAATACTGGATCATCACATTGGGTGCGTTATTCTCACCAGGACTCAATGACCATTTGTAACCACAATTTTTATGAATGGAAGATTTTACTGTTGTTCATTCATTTTTTGATACATTTTTTGAGTATTTTCTTGAGTATTTGGTTTCATTTGGTGTATGCCTATTCACACAGTATATGTTTTATTCATGGGGATATATTCTTTTCCTGGGGACATTATTGAACATTTATATTGAACAGTTGTTTCTCTTTGTTTCTCTGGTCCCGTCTTAAATTATGTGACTGTACCAGGTATCAGGTTCATTTTATGTCTGTCTGCTATGCCTTTTATTCCTGTAATATGTTAGACAGGGAGGAATTTTGTCTCCAAGTGGTCACTTCATATTTATTTTTGTTTTTTATATATGTTTTTTGGTTTTCATTAATTTGATTATTTTTTTATTTCAAATTAATGTATTAGCACTAGTGGGAATATACCAATGATCTCATTGGTGGGGGGGGTCTATAAATATTCATGAGGTTTCACTGTTGCGTTTTTAATTTATTTCAACACTGAAGAAGGCATTGGTTTGCCGAAACCGGTCTGTACAATAAAGTATTATTCAGTCTGATACTCATGTATCATTCTTAGTGTTTTTCTTTCCATCCGACACATTCTTTTGCTGGCCTCCTGTTGTTACTATTGAATACTTTGGCCGTGCACATACCTACGCACATAGCATCATGTTTGGTTATCAGTAGCACTTTACCCAGCGCAATAGAGTTGCCCATAGTTTAATAGCGCTTTACCCAGTGCAATGTGTTTGCGTGGACGTGTGCACCGCGCCAACCAGGGCACCGTAGGGCACCAAGGAGCAACGTAGTGCAAAGTTGCTTAAATGCAGCCACACCCCCTAGCCTGTCTGGACAGTATGAAAATAAAATGAATGACAAGGTTTGAACCCAGGACTCTGTGCATCAAAAGCAAAGTACAGAACCACTAAGCCATGATAACACAGGGGAAACAACCACTGTTAACATTCATATACTTACTAATGGTAGTGTAACCATTACTAAGCAGGTCTGCAGTCAGCTGAGAATTTTACAAAATGGCCAATCACAAAAAAGTGCAGGAAATGCAGCATATTTAAGCCCCACAGGCGGGAATACACACCATAACTGATTGTAGCTCACATCTGCAGTTAGAATGTATGGTGTCGGAGAGGGAACACACTTCCGAGCGCAACATTGGGGCATCGAGGAGTCAAAATACATGGTTTGGCTCCTTGTCCACCATCATGAGTCAAGACTCCTGCAAGGCCAGTTCCAAGGGATGGAGTATAAGGCAGAGGCTTGGAACCGGTTAGCTCGTGACCTCACCAGTGCCACAGGCATTCCTCGGACTGGTGAGCAGGTCCATCACCACCATGCAGACCTGAAGAGACGAAAGCAGGATCGCCTGAACCAATGGATACAGGAGGCCCGTGGGATGTGGGATTCCCCACAAATGAGTATGTAGCCATGGAATGCAATATGTAAGAACTGATAATGGAGTATGTATAACGGATAGGTATGTCTCAATATCCCTTCATTTACTTTACAGCTGCAGGTGACCATGCTGCGAATCAGCAAGCCTATGCTGATAGGCTGCTAAGGCTGTGCCACCAGGCAGGTTAGTGATTATTCTGTATGTATTGTTATATAAAATATGGGAGAGAGCATGAAAGAAAGTGTTGTAGTCCAATAATACAGCCATAAAATTGCCTGAATAAGTCCTTTGCATGTACTGTCAGATAAAAACGTCAGAGAGGCAGAAAAAGAGTGCAGTAACCCATTAAGAAAGGTAACATATGTCTGGAATAATATCTCTGCAGGCACTGTCATATAAAATAAGTGAGTGAGCCTGAAAAGAGTATTCTAACCTATTAATAAAGGTATAATATGTCTTGAACATGTCTGCCATATACACCGTTAAAACAAATAAAGGAGTGAGCCTGTGGAAAAGTGTGTAATGTCATTAATAAAGGTCTAAGACCTGGAGTGTGTCTGTGTCACAGAGTTTGAAATGTTGTTGTACCCTTGCATTATACAAACAGTACTGTTTGAAAAGGTGCTGGCAACCCAGAGTTGTGCAGTCCCATATAAAGTGGGTGATGGAAGTGCTAGTAGCTGTGAAACATATATACAGTCCACAAAAGTCAGTTACTGGCTGGCATGAATAAGTAAATATGGCACATGTGTAGCATGTTATTTTTCCCCAGAAATGTGAGTGTGTCAAGAAATGCAGGGTTCTGTACAAATCGAAGTGAAAATGTCATGTGAAAACATCCCAGATATGTAGATAAAGAAATATAAATGCAATCAAGAAATATGTAGCAGTAACATCTGCATCCTGGACAGTTAGTATGTCAGATATAGGTCAGGCATATATTGAACTAGCCAAACCCATTACACAACCTAATGTATGGTGGCAAGTGTAATAATACATGTAGGGGATATACACTTGCAGTCACTAGGAATGTAGTGTAGACGAAAAGTAATTATAAGATGTTAACCGAGGTTTTTTCTACACCCTACTGTATGTGCATAAACCATGCAATTCCACACCTCAATGGGTATGTGTAATCTTAAATATTTGTTGGGACATATGTCCTATTGTTCTATAAATATTTGCATTCACGTTGATGCATGTGCCCTGTTTAAACACCACAATCATGGTGGCCTGTTGCTACCAAACATCCCTGCATGCTGTTGGAATATCCACTGTGGTTCAATATATGCATGTGTTATGCTTGCTGTTCAAATGTTGTAACCTTGGTGTATTAGGTTAATGGGAATATTACTGCCTGCTGTTACAACTAATCTAGAATGCTGTTTTGCTTATGTTGTAATTAAACACACCTAATCACAGAACGTATGGGAAGGCTGGTCCCAGCTGACCCACCTGTCCCTCCTCAGCTGGCGAGTGCACCTGGCACCAGCAGGCCCGGTGCCCAGCCCGGGCTCCCCTCCTCCGTTGGTCCTGTGCCACCTTTGGGTGGAAGCACTGCAGGGGATGGGGCTCGTCCCCCCCATGCAAGCGTGGGTGGAGAAGGGCCACCTGTCGCCCTTCAAAGGGTACAGGTTGTGGTGCGTAGGGAGATCCAGCGTTCGGTCGCTGATCCCCTACGCCAGCTCGAGGCAAGAGTGGCGCATCTCACTGGTGAGTCTGCCCATCCTACGCAGCCCCCAGCACAGGCCACCCTCGGGGCTGTGAAGGTTCAGTGGTGACTGCCCATGGGTGGGGATCTCAGTTCCACTGTTACCATCTGTGGGCTCATGGGCTTACGATTTCCAAACATCCGACCCCATCAATTGTGTTCACCCACCCCATGTGTCATACACCACCCCTGTATGCGTCTTGTCTGTCTTGTCTGTTTACCTTCCCAATTTACCTCCCCGGACATACCTACTTCCTCTACCTCACTTCCCACTCTCACCTGAAAAAAAAAAAAAGAAATAGGGCAATCTGTACACACAAAAATTACACCCCATACATAGCTGCCCATTTCGCACACATGTCCATTAGACATGTTAGCTGATAATTAGAATTGGCAGTACAACATACTTTGTTGTCCTCATCCCTCTCCCAGGGGTGGAAGGTTTCAAATTTCACTCCAAATTCATTGCATATGCACAGCTGTTGCTGTTAAAGAAATGGGCAGCTATGGACCTTCCCTACACCTGTCCTGCACATCCCGAGCTTGTTTACCTACTGCCTGTCCCTCTTTGTGCCCCCTTTTTCACCACTTTCCTATCTCCCCATTTTCTTTTCTTTTAAAGAAATTAGCGCGGGGGTTAGCGGGAGTAAGCACTTTTAAGTGGTAGTAAGCGGGTTTAAGCGAGTGTGCGCATGTGTGTGCTTAGCTAAGTATTGCTAAGCATTGTGCAAACCTGCTTACAACTGCTTAAAAGTGCCTTAGTTACTCTATGGCAGGGCCCTTGTTCTGCTGAACAGCAAAAGAAAAAGCCTCTGCCAGTCTCGAACTCCAGACCATTGACACAATAGACTGGATGAATTATCACTAAGCCACAGCAGATATACAAATAACTTGCTTCTCACATAAATATATCATGCATTACAATGAATGTAAATGGAAAATAGGAATGGTATAACACAAATCCTGTTCTGTGAGTCTTTACCAGCAGTTGTTGTGGAATTGCATGACATGACTGTGAAAGGAGAACCAGCCATCCTAGCAGGGAATAATGTTACAGTAGCACCTTACAAACACCACACAGTATCAGACCAGGATAAATACTGGCAAAGTTGAATAGGGCAGAGGCCAGACTCCCCAACTGTAACTGATTTACAGGGATGTCCCTGATTTGTAAACCAATGTTAGCTGTGCCCCACTGAATCACTCTGAAAAGTACTAACTGTAGGCAGACAAGTGTGGAATCACATGTAGTACATAATGTCAATAGGTGAGAGTAGACACTGCATGCACGTCAGAAAAGGTGTACTTATACATAAGCTCTGATTCTCAAGAAAGTCTCAACTGCAATATGTCAGTAATATATTGCATGTGTATCTCACTTATATGCACCTTTCACTGAGGCTGTTCAAATATATACTTGAGAGTATTTGAGGCCTGGCAGAGGCAGGAACACACAGACATATCAGCATTACTGCTGTTATACACTCTGCAAATAGCTTTGGAAGGAGTTCCACAAGCATGCCCTTATGTAGGAGTACAACACAGAAATATCACAGGATGTAGCCATGTACTGCTAGTAAACAACTGTGACAATGCCAATGTGCCACTGCTGAAAAGACTTCTGTGGTGCACAGACAAAGTATACTAGGCTAACCTCTAGCTACCATCCAGATATGTCCACAGGTGTGAGCTACACAGACAGACTACTTGCTTTGATAGACTAACAGGTACACAGCAACCCTGTATGTTCAGCAAGATAAACCTCACATGATAATAAAAAATGCTTTTTGCAGTTCTGAACCCCTACCCAAAGGTACAACACACCTGTGTATTCAGGCAAAAACCAGGGTGTAGGTAGGCATACTCAGTACTGAAATATGTCCAGTTGTGTTTAGCAGCCTGTGCTAATGTCAACAAAAACAAACCACAAACTGTGCAGAAGTGAGTAACATAATAATTACAGTATAGCAGTTCACAAACACTGCATGTGCTACAGGAATACAGTGCAATAACCACATTTATATGGCAGTTAATTGTGTAAGTGAGAAAAAAGTACATACTCCCATGTATCCTGTGTTATCATTTGGAGGAGTGCGTACATGTCTACACTGAGATGTGTGTACTGGAAGCAGCAACATTCAGGTTTTACAACATGCATATAACTGGCTACAACCCTAGCATCAGATAAGAGACATATACCAACCTTCAGACTGACACAACAGTGTCCAGAGCAAACAAGCATGGGCCCCACCTTGTAAAGCTGAAAGGGCTACGCCTACTTAACCTAGCATTTTATAGCAGTGGGCTGCAATCACAGTGAGTAATGCAATTACCAAACAGCAGGCTGCATGCAATTACTGAATGGTGGGCAGCAATTGGTGCAGAGGCTGTCACATGCACAAGTGCAGATACCTAGAAAAGCAGGCTGTACCTGCAGTCCACACATGCAATTATATCATTGCAGGTGCTGTGAGATAGAGAGTGAGAGAGAGAGAGAGAGAGAGAGACATGGACACAGACACAGACAGAGACAGAACAGAGTGAGAAACTAAGACAGAAAGTTAAATAGAGGGTGAAAACCCAAAGCAAACCACCAATAATAAAAAAAAACTACAAAACCGTAACACACGGAGCAGGGAAATACAAAGGTAAGGTATGTAACTCACATGTATGTGTTGGCATGTAGTAGATGTTCCTGAAGAGTACTCTACACACTGCAAATCATCCATGTGTGGCAGCAGTATGTATCTATCTGTACCTGCACATGTGCATAGGGCAAGGGACATACTACAACTGTTAGTGAAGGGTGGACAGATATCTGTCAGTGAAGGTTGATATGTGCATATATCCATGTAGGTCATAGTGTGTGGCCTAGAAAACAGCATGCAGTGCTCAGGATCAGCCTTAGGTCAACTGGTGCCCTAGGCAAAAGGGCTCCACAGCGCCCCCTACCACACTTCCTGGTGCCCCCATCCTTGTCTTACTACACCACATAAATAGTGGAAAAGCACCCCTGCTAGAGCGGCGCCCTAGGCGGTCGCCCAGTTGGCCTATGCCTAAGGCCAGCTATGGTAGTGTTGATATATGTCATGTGGTGGTTAAATGCTCTGGGACAGATTTGTCAGATCTGCTGTGTTACAGCCAGTGAGGCCTGCTAATGCTACAAGGGCTGAGGACACCCACATGCATTCTGCACAACACTGTGCAATTTAATCACATACCTGCACATCCCACAACTGTCACATAAGTGATATCCCCACCATGAAAGGTGGACTGTACATGTGCCTATATGTACATCCATGTGTACAGCAATGGATGTGTACATGTATGTGGATAGATATGCATATATATATAATATATATATATATATATATATATATATATATATATATATATATATATACAGTGAGAGAGACAGAGAGACACGGGGTCATATGTACCACAACAGGTGTGTGGTGACCAAGGCATGGACTGTAGACAAGTGTTGATACTGCAGTGTCATTCCACCTTCCCAAAACAGTATACCCATTAACTACCACATAGGTAGAGATCTACCTAACAGTGAAGGTGTGATAAGGGAACATGGGACACAGGTGGACAGTAGCCTCCACTTTGATGAAGACAGTGCCACACTACACCTGTAATCTGTCTGTGTGGTATGTGTCATGACAACAGGTGTGTCATCTATGGAAGTATAGGGTAGAGTTCCCCTCTACTCATCACAATGCCCTGTGTGGTATGTACTTCACATGACAACTACACCAGGTGAACAGGCACAGACATACCTCCCAAAGGGTAATACTGGCCACAAACAGATGCCCTATGCAGACTGACTCACAAAACCACAACTACACTGTACTGCATACTGGCCACACAGAGGTGACCTCTGCCGGACATACAGAGGTATGTCACACCCATAGCTGGGTGACAACCACCATGGCAACATATCACAATCCCTCCGGGATACACGCTCTAGGGCCCTAAACCTTGTCAGCTCACTAAACAGCACATGCTGGAGGGATAGGTTCCCATCTCAGAGATATGCCATACACCAGAATAGACCACATAGCAATAGCAAACAAGGCTCCTCCTTAGCAGTTGTTATAAATACCCCTGATGATTGTGTGGGAGATTGGTAATACACCCCAGGAAACACCTCTGTGGTTCTGGTTGACAGGGGCAAGTGAAATCAAAGTACATGTGTGTCAAAGGCCAGGGTAGCATATGGCTAGGCTGCCGTAGGCCCTAGGGCCAATAGCATATTACCTACCTATGACACTATGCACTCATACATGTACTTAATGCAATAGCTGCTATTTGAATAAGTGTAACGCTGAATGTGTGCAAGGTCTGTAAAGGTGTGATAGCTTAGTGTGATGTTGTATCTGACATGATAGTGCCTATCCTAGCTGTGAGGACAGCAACTGATGTGTAATGTATTGTTAGGCAGACATAGTGGTACGGCATATGATGTGACATAGTTCTCCGTTGATGAATGTGGTGTCTCATTGTAGGCTAAAGCAATACATGTATGCTTAGTCAGTGGCACTACTGGAGAATCCATCACCAATATGAACTGTAGTACTACCTGAAGCTGTAGGCCTAAACAGCACAGTATGGTGTGTGTTCACATTGCTTGGAAACACTGTGTGTTTCCTGTAGTCTGCACAGAGGACAGAATGCAGGCATAAGGGTGTTTAAGTAGTGGCACACAGTACTGTATGGTACACAGGTAATGCTCATCTGTGTTGGCATACAGTGGTGCGTTGCATGTTTGTCTGATGTGTGTGTAATTATGCCTGTACAATGGCTGCAATCATATGTGTGTTACAGGGTAAATATGTGTATCCAACAACATATATACTCTGTTAGAGCAGTATGCCACCTATAGTATCAACTGTACACATCTGTTAGGCAGGGCTATGGCATCAATGACTGGGGTGGTTGATTGGTACTACTGTACCTGTACTTTACATCCATTGCAATGGATGACATCTCTGTTCGTGCAGTGATGTGATATACACTCCTGTCTTGAGGTTGTGCAATGTGTCACAAACAGTGTGTCGGGTACTGTTGTATAGTGGTGTGATATATAGAGTGTACCAGGCAGTGTTAGTTAGTTGTGGCCTGAGAACCAATAAGTGGTATTGAACGTGTGTAACCTCTGACAGACAATAGGATGGTATATATGTCAGTAAAGTGATATCTGTGGGTAAAGGTGTAAAGTGTGCCACAGGACACTCTCACACATATTGTTCATATCTTTTTCAGCCAGATGGCCCACCAACGCAACCCAGTGTACACAGCGGATGAGGAAAAGGTGATACTGCAAAGCCTATTGCAGCAGTACACAATGCTGTCTCCAGAAGCAGCCAGCACCAGCAGGAGTGGACTGCACTGTGGCAGGAACTTGTTCGTCAGGTAAATGACATAGGCATGCATAACTGGACATATGAGCAGATACGCCATCACTGCAGTGATTTAATTAGACAAGTCCAGTGGTGTGCGTCTGATATCCAAAGACAGCAGCTTGCTACAGGTGGTGGGGTGGCCATTCATCCCCACCTCACCAGAGTGGAGGAGCTGGTCCTAAGCATGGTGGCTCCTGGGCAACAGCTACATCAACTTCTGACATATGTTGTAATGGAGGCGGAAGCCACCCAGCACATCCACCTGGAGCAAGCAGGTAATATGCCCTATCTGTAGACTACAGTTAACTGTATTGTTAGATTATGTCTACGTGAGATGTGTACTGTGTGTTTCGCAGTTCCGCTGCCTAGTGTTGTGCAATACAGACAGTTTGAATAATATATCTACACCTGTGATTGTTGACTGTTGTTGTACTGCAGTTTAGCATACCCACTGTAGCAATGCCACAGTTGTGGCCACTGACAAACTCTCTCATATTCTCATAGGTCCCTCTGGTGTGAAGGCAGGGCAGCCGATCCATGCTGGTGAGTGTGTTATACCTGCAATGTTGGTAATGAAATATGCATGTCATAGGTGAGGTGTAGGCCATGTACACGTAACACACCTACGCATAATGCATGCCATGCATGTTTGCTGTGAGATGTTGCACAGCTCAGTAATGTCAGTAGCTGCCTCAATGACATGCAATACACAGAGCATGACACACAGTTGTGGCAACCCTGTACTGCACATTGGATAGGCATAGTTGCGAAACCTGTACACAGCATAATAAATTTATCACATGCAGTACACAAAGTCATGCTACATATGGTGTAACCACACACCCACTGTAAGGTCACACTTCAGTATCCCACATGTCATCCACACACACATAATGTACCTCAGGGGTAGAGGCCTATCATGGGGCTGTGCAACACTCTTCAACACATAACACAGTCATGTTAGGCAATGCTCCCTATTGGGCACCTCATGCACCCATGTACAAAGTGGCTGTGTAATAGTGAACGTAGCCATGGCACTGCAGTTCAGGTACAGCATGCTAGGCGGTGGTCTGTCACACAGTAGTAGCCGTGAGTGACCACAAGATGCATGATGATGATGATGATGGCACATGGTACTACACCCCATCCGGTTACAGTGTCCACAGTACTACACATAGCGGTCTTTGCTGTGCACCTCATTGTTCTGTGTGTACAAACATATGCACCTATACACACTATGCATAGCATGTTGTGTGTGTGCTTACATATGCCAGTATACACATTTTGCACAGCAGTCACCATCTGTACAAAGAGTCACATATATGTCCTGGAATGCTATTGGGTGTATAGGTCACATGACACACATTGGGTATATGTGGTGTTTAATGTTGCAGTTGTGTAGCATGCCATGTCATGGCTGGCACCGACATATTTGCAATATGTCTCACACTCACCATAACCACTGTACAATGTCCATGTCGAGCATTGGGATTCCTTCACGTCTACATGCACCACTCATCCCATGTCTGTACATTGCGTGCATTTGCTACACCTGTGCCGACTATTATGTGTTATGGACACAGACACTGTCATCAGACATGGCAATTTATGTATCACACAGATAACACATGCAGCCATGGTATGTATACCATTGAGTGATGGTGCACATGACATTGCAGAGCAGATAATACTTGCACAGCAATGTTGTGTCCATGTACACATTGTGTTCCAGGGTGTAGCCAATCACTGAACAACTACACACATGCATCAAATCCATGTATAATATCATTAGATAGGGCTGTCTACACTTGCACTGCATGGTGTTGAGCAACACATAGTCTGCATGCTGACACGTGTGGTGACTGTTTGCCTTGTGATACTGTCACCCACCATCACCCACTATTGTGTATGTGTTGGATTGCTCGTGTGTGTGTGTGTGTGTGTGTGTGTGTGTGTGTGTGTGTGTGTGTGTGTGTGTGTGTGCATGTGTGCATGTGTGCATGTGTGCATGTGTGCATGTGTTCATGTGTGCATGTGTGAATGTGTTCATGTGTGCATGTGTACATGTGTTCATGTGTACATGTGTTCATGTGTGCATGTGTGCATGTGTGCATGTGTTCATGTGTTCATGTGTGCATGTGTGCTAACATCATGTACATATTGTAAAGTGTGTTTCCTGTCTTCCTTCCACAGGTGCTGAGTTAGGGTGGCTGAATACAGCAGGGAACCTGATGTCACTGCCACTAATAGTGGAGATGATGAGACATGTATTGTGGCACAGGAAGGTCTGACAGGGTCTGTCTTTGGTCCACCAATCGACAGTACACAGTGGTCAACCCCATCTATGTGCACACTCATACTGCCAATATATCCCCTCGTCACCAATGGCCTTAGCTGAGGGACAGCATACAGTTGGCATTGACCAGGAGAGTGTGGTACCTATGGCACGTGCATCCCCTCACAGCAGCCATAGCTGGATTACTGGAATGGTACCACATAGGCAGATGTCCAGGGGTTCTTGGGGGAGCACCACTGGTCATATTGCCCCTGGCAGACATGCCCCCAGAGGTATTACAACCTCCAGTATGTTCTGGGCTGTAATACAGGCACAGGCACATATGGAACGATACACCCGACAGGGACTAAGGGTGCAGAGGGCCCATTACACTGCTATCAATGACAGCATCCGTGACCTTGCCGGTGCCATCCGGAATTACACCGAGGTCATTGATAGCCATTGGAGGGAGACATTAGATGTTCTCCACAATGTGTTAGCCATGAGCCAGGACCATGTGAGATGGATGAGAAGCAGACGCAGACGCATGCCAGCAACAGCATCAGTTGGCAGTCATCGCGGATGGACCACGGATCACAGCCTCTCCCGTAGTGGCAGTACCAGCCCCAGCAATGCTGGGACTGGCCTGTCCATTGACCATCCTACTAGACCACATGCACGTGGCACTGGCCAGTCCCAGCAGGGACATGGGTCCAGTCATCATACCTCTGCCTCTGATGATAGCACCCAGTCAGGGTAGGTACCCGATACTGCCCGTAGCACCCCTGCTAGGCACAGGTACTGTGTCCATGGCCGGAGACAGTGATCTGTATGGCCTAGCAGGAACAGTCTGTGGCTGTCCCACAACCGCTCGTATATGGCAGCCACATGGTGGAGTTGTGGGCATGCAGACACACACACATTTACCATACAACTAGGGCTCACACATACATACACACATTACATCAACATTGGCCCATGCAGTTCTGTTGTCCCTCACACACACACACACACACACACACACACACACACACACACACGCACACACACACACATACATACACACACACACACACACACACACACACACACACACACACACACACACACAGACATGCCGATTGGATGGGTCAATGTTGGGCTCTGGCAAACCTACAACACACCCTGTGCATATGATGACACCTGTGCCACCTTCTATCATGTGTAACATTGATGCAGGAACAGGCTAACATGGTTCTGATGCACAGGGTGACATTATAGCAGTGTAGCAATAGTAGCAAGTTGCCAACAGGAAAGTGTAATGATATCCTTCTAGGTATATCTGAGCAGGCATTATGCATCACAGCTGTGATAGTCACTGTAGCATTGTTTACACCAGTGTTAGGTCTGAGTATGTGTTGTCCACCCATGTGCCACTTGGCTGAGGTGTACAGTGTTGCCAGCATGTTTTAGTGAGTGGACAGTACTTGTGTGATGTGTGCATTACAAATTAGCGGGTGTACATCTGTGAACATGGTGTGTGCGCACTGTTTGCATGTACGTGCATAGTGGACACGTGGGATGTGCGACATACCCTGTTCTACACATTGTTAACATCTCATGGTATCTTTCGATGGCCAGTATGCATTCTACTACAGATATGTACTAACATGGGTACACATGTGTGTATGACATGGGTTGGCACTATGCTGTGGGTGATACTGTTGATATCTGTCAATGATCTGCAGTCTGGTAGTATACACCACCTCAACAGCATGACTATAACCAATCATTAGATGATGTCCTGACAAATGACTCACAGTTGTAGGGAACTCAGTAACAGTTGGATCCTTCCAGTACTATACTATAACAGTAACCAGTGGTATTGACCACCACACATTCCTGGGACCACACCTGTGTGGCATATAGCCCTCTTAGGTACATGCAAACACACTAGGGATATGTCCATCCACATCTAGAAATGCATGCATTGGCCTACACTGCATTCCCTGGATGGGACGTATATCCTACACAAGGGTATCATACAGACAGATACCTGTTGTCCAATACATGCTGTATAGCAGTAAGCCATCTATGGCATAGTCATCCACATTTACTATACATACTATCCCGACAGTACCACATAGGTGGTAGCCCTAAACATGTATGTTGGGTACCAATGTGTACAGACAGACACGTGTTATGTCATCTCTCCCTTGGTATACACATATCCATAGGTATTGTGGGGTCCCTCGGTGTTTTACATAACACATTAGGGGCCTGCATGCATATCCACAGGGCTGGTGTATACCTATAATGACTATCCATTATTGCCAGTCATTGCTGTGTATGAACATGTCTGACATATACCCTGGCAATTACCCTCACTCACAGTACTCTATAGTACATGTCATGGGTGTGTGTGGCAGAGATGTCTTTGGTCATGGATCACTACATTGGCCGGGCTTGATCCATACATACATATGTGACCTATGATCTGAGAAGCAGCGGCACAATCTGTCGAAGGTTACAAATGTATTCATGTAGTATGCAGGCTTCACACCTATGTACTGATTGAGGTCACATGTACACAAATTTATTTGACACGCAGATACCTGATGTGTGCAATGCACATACTGTTTGAAACATATGTCATACCGTAGTAAAAGCAGAACCCACACTGCATTGACTACCTGTGGCACACACACAGCATTTGTAGGACTCAAACCCCTACCTAACTATGTTATGATACTAGACAAATACGCATTAACACAGCACGCTATATGCAATACTGGGTGGTTTCTGTTCTCCTTGAACATTTGTAGGATGCTGACATCATCGAACTTTCCAAAGAGGGATGTACCTCTCTTAATGTGTTTTCCCAGTCTCCAAAAAGGCTATTCCTCTCAAAGGAAATCACACACATACACACACTTGGCATTTGCAGGATTAAAACCCCTACTTAACTATGTTATGATGCTAGAGAGATACACATTAACACGGCACACTATATGCATTACTGGGTGGTTGCTGTTCTCCTTGAATATTTGTAGGAAGCTGACATCATCAGACTTTCTAAAGTGGGATGTACCTCTTTTAATGTGTTTTCCCAGTCTCCAAAAAGGCTACTCCTCTCAAAGGAAATTACACACATACACACACCCCACCCCCACACGCACTTGACATTTGCAGGCCTCAAACCCCTACCTTACTATGTTATAATACTAGAGAGGTACGCATTAACACGGCACGCTATATGCATTACTGGGTGGTTTTGGTTCTCCTTTAATATTTGTAGGATGCTGGCATCATCAGACTTTCCAAAGAGGGATGTACCTCTTTTAATGTGTTTTCCCAGTCTCCAAAAAGGCTACTCCGCTCAAAGGAAATCACACACACACACACTTGTCATTTGCAGGACTCAAACCCCTACCTAACTATTTTATGAGCGATACGCATTAACACAGCACACTATGTGCTTTACTGGGTGGTTTCTGTTCTCCTGGTATATTTGTAGGATGATGACATCATCAGACTGGACATGGTAATGTGTGTACACATTTTTATGCAATTCCAGGAATGATCCATGTAGGTCGGCAGGTATCAACAGCTTGTACAGGACCCCATGAGTCTCACCTTGTGTGATCTATCTGTAGACAAATTGACATAGGTTCATAGGTTCATAGGTTAATACTAGGCTATCTGCCCAAGGGCACTGTGCCTCTGTCAGCAGTGACACTGAAGTAATGGGGTATATTCATGGCTCCCCATCCATGGTGATGAATCTGTCCCTCCAGCACGCTCTATAATAACCCGTGTCAGGGTTTAAGTCTCCCGCCTTTGTGGTTCTGGATCTAGATTTTTTTTTTGAAGGATATTCTATCAAATCAGGGTTTGACATGGCCTTATATGTCAGCACAGGTCACCTCACCTCTGAGTGGGTTGAGACTGAATATAGTTTGAGAGTTCTTTTCCATGGGCAGCAGAGGCGTAAGATTTATTTTTGATCCTTTTGGTGAGGGTGAGGAAGGCTTTCCAGCTGCTGCAGATGTGAATCCCTTCATGATCAGGTGGGCAATGTAGAAGGTTTTCCTAACTAACATCCTAACTAACATCCCTTCATATGTCAACACATATCTATGCACAGATTGTTGGTTTTGTGGATATGACATGTGCCTGTGATGTTGATGAAGAGCTGTTCATAGTCTATTTGGGACATGTGTAGCTCTGTTCTGTGATGTACGTCCTGGGTGGCTGCCTTGCAGATGGTGTAGCATGCTTGGGAACCATGATCTGCACATGAACATACCACAGTTGGTAGGGTTGTGTGTTTGTCGGTTTTCAATAGCTGTGTTTATGACTTCTGCCATGATGCACTCCATGGCCTTGCAGATCAGACTTTATAGGCTTACTGGACTATACTTCCCATGGTGTGTTATGCACCCACACATGTGGGGAGTGCCATATGTTGCTGTAACACATTCGACAGTTCCAGGTCCTGTGGAGTGGGTGAGGCTCAACAGACTGTTCAGGTGCAGGGTCTGTTTGTTCTGTAGTGCATGCATGACACATATTGGGAAACAATGTAATCCAATTGCTGCCATGCTTTTGGCTTTGGGGGGAACTGTTCAGCCATTCTACACGTGATATCTCCTGGTATGATGTCAGGGACTATCGTCAGTGGGAGGTGGGTATGTATACATGGGCCTGTCTGACAGGATGTCGGCAATGTCAGTAAGGTACAGTTGTCCCTGACTCAGCACATATATGCGTGCACATTACTATTTATTACATAGCTGAAGGACATGTCATGATTCTCAGTCTGGACTCCTTCTCAGCTACTCTTTACAAAACACTGACAAACCTGAGCACTAATCCCGGTTATACTCTTTTACACACTTAACACCCTACTGATCCTTTGTGATCAGGCTACAGAGTATGTCATCATAATACACTGGCATGTCCAGGGGTCGGTTTCATGTGTACTCTCCAGTCCAGCTAGTGAATATTGTGGTTATGACACAATGTCACATCTGCCTCATGTACACAGACAACCTGCTCCTCCTCACATCACACTCACATATATGTGGGAGATGTAACAATAGTGACATACAGGACGCTGAGCTCTCTTGACCCATGACTGGCATAGTCTATCAGGTGGTGAGGGTGACCACACACACCACATATCAGTCTCAAATACACCGATAGTGACAGCAAACAAACCACATTATCACACATACACATATTTGGAGGCTCTACATACACTCTGCCTAAGCAGCAGAGACCTCCAAAGCAGACACACATACAACTGCTACCCCACTACAGTGCCCACATGTCACACAGTTCACAATGTCAGTGTGACACACAGTCACTGTCCTTTGGGCTAAACAACACACCTGATACACTTGTTATAGGTGACAATGTCAAACACACTGTCGTCCCACTCAACAGGCCAAACAAGGGAATAGTCACTTTGAGCTGTCTCTCAGGTGCCAGGATTCACCACATAACACATGCACTCAGGTCACTCCAAAGCAAGTCCAGGACTGGCTCCATCATTGTCCATGCTGGTGCGTACAACCGCAGACTTTCCTCCCTGGACCACATGACATGAAACATAGAAGAACTCTGTGATCATGCAGCCCAGTCCAGTATTACCCTGACCTTGTCTAGCATCTTACACTCACCAAGTATGATGTCACAGTATACCAACACACTGATCATGTTTAACAGTTGGCTAACATATTGGTGTTATTCAAAGGGGATACAGTGTCTGTCACCCTGGGGTGACATGCTCAACATGCCACGTGGCTTCCCTATGGACATCTTGCACCTGTCACCCTTGGACTTTTGAATACTGGCTAGGGCACTTGCTGCCACCATACTGCCTTATTTAAGTGGGGCTCAAAGGACAGAACCACCTCCATAGACATTACAGAGTACACGACACTGAGGGTAATGCTGCTCAACACCAGATGTATTATCCTCAAATTGCGCCCACTCAGGAATCTCCTCAGTATGGAGGATAGCAATATCTGTGTACTAACAGACACATGGTTCAGGCTCACACATGCACACCAGCACTACCAGGTTGTATTTCGTACCATGCTTTCTGACCACATAATTCAGAATGGCCAACACAAATAGGGGGAGTATCCATATACATCAAAGATACACATACCTCCGGGTTGGTAGCACTGCACAATGCATCACAGACCATACATATGCACCTAACATTGTGCAAATCTGCCTTTTGGTTTGTTGCCTGCTACAGACCACACTCCCCAACACAGCAACCTCACTCAGCTTTCCTGGGAACATTGGACAATATGAAGGTCTCCCAAACACCATTATATTGGGTGACGTCAAATACCCACACATTGACTGTGGATAGTACTCAGGCCCCAACACACTCACCCAACAGTCGCTACTATTTCTAAACTCATATGCTATGGCACAACCGGTCACCACACCCACAAGAGGGGACAACATACTGGACATGATCATCAGTGACATGGGAACTCTATGTTCCACACCTGCGATATACCCCTCATTGGTAAGGGCAGAACATACTTTATTTCACTGGACATCCATATCCCGTCCCTACACACATCCTGGGTAATCTTGGTGAACTTTCCAAAAGCAAATGTCACACTCCTCCAAACCACGGTGGTATGCTTCAGAGACCCTGGGTCAGTGGTAAGTATGACTCAGACTGCTGAATCCATTACATACACATTCTATGGACACCTAGTGGACTGTATGGATCGTTACATCCAAAATAACAACCGGACTCACTCCTCCAATGGCAGTGGACCTGTCTGGTAGACCCCAGCCATTAATACGCTTTACAACAAATGGAGGAAGCTACTACATGATAGAGCACAATCCCAGACAGGGAAGGCATCTGTGATCTGTACTAGCAGAGACTGCTACAATCACTTGGGTATTTATGTCAGGCACGCTTCTAACAGACAATTGCACCAGACACGTCGGACAATCACCAGGCCTTCTTCAGTTAATTCAGGTACCTGGCTGGACACTCACTGATATGCTGTGTGTTACTGCATACTGACTAAACATACCCTGAACCCACTGACATTGCCATCATCCTGGCAAACAGGTTCAGTGCAGATGTGTCCCCCATCCCCCCTAAGGTGGTACTGTCCATACCAACAGAGTATAACCTCCTAGACATCACGAGTAAACAGGTGAGTGCTGCCCTCCCCACAGCAGACAACACAGCATCAATGGGACCAGACAGTGTCCTGGCCTGTGTCATACACAGCCTTCATGACAGACGTAACACTCACATTACTTCACTGTTCGATATGAGTTACTGCAGGATATGTACCCACGGAATGGAGTACAGTGATAGTGGTCCCGCTCCACTGAATACTGCCACAACAGACCACAGACAATATCAGCCTAAAAGGCTAACTAGCCTGTTCTGCAAAGCTATGGAGTGTATTGTAATGGGACTCATGCACATAGACATGGGAAATCTACAGACACTGAGTCCTACACATTACAGCATTGTTGTGGGCAGATCTTGCCTGTTGGACCTGTTCATATTCTTTCAACAGTTATCAGGTCCATCAGTGTTGGGATGGTTGTCCACACAGCCTGCCTGGACCTTGCACAACCCTTCAACACAATACCCCACTCGGCCATTATGCATAGGCTCACCAGCATCAATATCGACACATATCTGACACGATGGATTGCTACCTGGATCAGGGATAGCACCCACATGCTCAGTGTTGCAGGTGCCATGTCTGACTATACACCAGTTACACATGGCATCCCACAAGGCTCAGTCCTGGGACCTCTCTTGTTCAGTATATATTTGTGTGATGTACAGGCTATCACAGGAGGGATATGGCTGCCCATGTTCGCAGATGACTGCAAACTGGGTGCCATAATCAGCTCTCCTGCTGGCACATGCATACTCATACAGGGTCTCACAGAGATAGGTTGACTGGTGCCTGAGCCATGGCCCATGGCTACATGCCATTAGTTGCATAGTCATCCCCTTTGAGGATGACAAGATGCCCACACATTACCACATAGGTTGTAATCCATTACATACGGTAGTAGTTGTTATGGGTTTGGGGACACGACCTGTTTGTACTCTTGCCTTTGACAATCCTATTGCCATAGTGGTTAGACAGTACGTCTACATAGCCCACCATATCCTACATGGTTTCACATGTTGATCACGTGTGGTCATTGTGCCCCTATACTCTTCACGACCATGCTTGGTTACTATTCCACATTTGGGATGTACCTTACCTGACACCTGCAGCAACTGTAATGGCCACAAATGTTACTCATCGAGCAGATGTAGGGACTCACACAGATGCCCTGCACAGTTTTGATACAGTAACTCCAGCTCTACTCAGTCACTTAAAACCTACACGGATGTGTTGTGTGCCTGTAGTTGAAGGCAATATCTGACCCAGACTTACTGGACATGCTCCACCTCAGGATATCTGACTCCCTTGGTGCTACACACTCCAGGGACATATACCTCAGCACTGATGTTAAAAGGACATGCTGGAGGGACAGATTATTATTAGAAAGCCTCCACGCACTCCGGAGTGTAGTCCCGGTTTTGCATAGGCAGAGCCACCCACTGACCACCTACAGGTGACATCTTGACAAGTGGATGGGTGATCACATGTTTACCCATGGGATATCTTCTGGGTCCCTGCTAGACAGATGCACAATACACTGAACGTAAATGGGCTATCTTGTGTGACCTACTATTCACAGGCACAGTGTTCTGATTTGACTGGGTTGCAGAAGCCAAACACACACTGGCTATGCTTGTACATGCCCTAGGGCAGATAGCCCAGTATCAACCTCTGAACCTATGATAATTTTCATGATGCACAATGTTTTTTGCTGATACTGTTTGCAGGTTTTTATCATTTTTGCTTTCACACTTTATATGAACCACTTAGGTATCTGCAGAACATATTTGCTTATGGCAGGGTTCCACTATATTATATACGTGTCTGTTGTCATATAAGTGTGTGCACAGGGCAGATTGCTGTGTAGTGAGAGGTTCCTGGGTTAACACATGCAACTGCCTGCTATGTGTGCCCCAATGCTGTACTCCAACATGGCCTAAGTGTGTGAGCATGCCCATTTCAGACTGTCAGTGTTCTGTTGCCTGACATTTGTCTCATGTATTCAAGTGTGTGAGCATGCCCAGTGTGACCTTTCAGTATGTTGCTGTCTGAGGTCCACTACATTTGTTGATGTATGTCTACATGTCCAATATTAACATTTGTACTGTGTGTGTTGAAAGTCAGGTTCTATTCTTACTGCAGGACTCACCTTTGTGTCATAACTTGACAGGGATTATGCTGTGCCTGCCGGGTTTCAGTGAAATACTTTGCATAGACTTATCAACATTTCTTCATACAGGCTAACCACTGCACTGCTGTCATGGTTTAGTGGTTCAGTACTATGACTACAGTGCACAGTATCCTGGGGTCGAGGTCCATTGCCGCTTATATTTTCATACTGAGCAGACCAGACTGCTTAGGGGCCAGTAGAGCAAATATGAGCATGTTGGCTTTTGTTCAGCTATGCCCTACCTAGACCCAGCTTGTCCAACATTGCTCAATATTAACCATCATTGCTGGACATTGGCCAATATTACTCTACATTGACCACATTTGTAGTAGTTGGTGTGCGCAATTTTGTTTACATTGACTTCATGATGGTAAATGCTGTTTAGCACTGCTTTATATTGCTTAACACATGTCAATCATGCCTCAGGTGTTGATGCAGGGCTGCCTATGTTGGATGCACATACTACACTCCCTATACATGTTTGAAAGCAGGTAGTGTCAATGTAGGCATCCCTTTTACTATATGTGCGGGTCAGAGAGAGGTATCATCTCCAGAGTTCCTACTGATCCAGTGTATGTGCTATGCGTTGCCTCTTTGCCAAGGCCAAAGCATACTGGGCATGCCTCCTTCTGCCTACTGGGGCAGGCTCAGGTTGTTCCTCCTCCGAGTCATGCTCTGCTTGTGATGGCCTTGGCAATGGTGGGGGGCTGTTTGGCCCAGGCCTATGCTGGTCCTGCTGCAGCTGTTTTCGCAGGATCATATTATGTAGCATAGCACATACCATGACAATTTGGGTACATGTAGTTGGTGAGTACTGCAAGGCTCCACCAGATGTGTCCAGGCACCAGAACCATGACTTGAGCAGCCCAAACACAAGCTCAATTACATTTCGTGTTTGTGCGTGTCCTCATTATGGCGTTCCGGTTCAGATGTGTGTGCATTTCTGATGGGTGTCATCAGCCACAGCTCCAGTGCATAGCCAGCATCCCCCACTAGGTGACCATGTGGGATGTCCCCATTGGCAAATGTCTGGTACAGCTGCATCAGATGCCAGATATGGGAATCATGGTAGCTTCCAGGGCAGCCAGCACACACATTCAGTATTATGCCCTGGGCATCACACATGACCTGGCAGTTGATGGAGGGGAAGCCCTTGTGGTTGAAGTAGACCCTACCCCGCTCACCGGCTGGTGCTTTGATGCATATGTGCGTGCAGTCTATTGCACCCACTACCTCAGGGTATTCTGCTATTTGCTGGAAGAGACGCATATTGCTGGTCAATACCTCACGGGAATTGGGGAAATATACATGATCACCGACATGTGCTGACATGGCATCCAGGAACTGGTGAAGTACCCTGGATGCTGATGCCTGTGATATCCCCATCATATCACCAGTTGGTCTCTGGAAGGTACCTGTTGCTAATATTCTTAGGCCAGCACATACCTTAGTTTCCACTGGGATGGTTCCCCTCTGTTGGTTCTGTGTGTGAGGTGCATGGCCTGCACAGCTCAACAATTTGCTGCAAGAGGTCTCTGTCCACTCTATAGTGCTCCACTATCTCCAGCTCATGTAGCCCCTGGTAGGTAACCCTGGGCCTGTACACTCTTCTCCGTCTCCTCACTGTGGGTTGTCCAGCAGCATTTGCATTATCACCACCCTCAGCATGTTGCATATGTCGCCTTATAACAGCAATGGCAGCCCCTAACATTTTTTGTCTCAGTGAAGCCTTTTCAGTTTTCACTTCTATTAGCTTACTGCAGTGTTGCAGTGTCTCTTGAGAGAAACATAATGGACTGTTGTTTGCAGAGTTTTCAGTGCTAGGCTGGGCTAGTGTTCTGCCTGGGTAATTGCCTGATTCTGATTGTTTGTACTCCCTGATAACTTCCACTATTTGGTGTGCTTCCTTTTTCCTTACTGTTTCCTTGGGGGGGGGGGGGCGCCACGCGCACAGCAGCTAACATGTGCGCAAACATGCTTACATGGACTAAAGTTTGCTTATTCTTCTTAAAACACACGTACATCAGCGCAAACACACTTACAACTGTTTACAGAGCCTTACATATGCTTACTCAAGCCTACACACACGCACACACGCTTACACGCGCACACTGTCTTACTCGGGTTTACTGGCACGCACACGCGCTCATGCACACTCAGCAAGAAACTTTGGTGTTATCCACAGAATACACCTTTGATTTCTTGACTTTACCTGGCCTACCTGTTGACACACCTCTTTCACTATTATGTAAATGTAAGCTGACACATGACACTCTGCTCCAATGAGCTTCACTCCTTTCATACATACCCCCTCGTGATGTCACCTATCTTCTACTCTGTTACTCCCCTTATCCTACTCCTACACTCCACTGACTGTGCTCATTTGCTATGTAAACTTGAGATTCACTATCCTAACTCTCATTTGCATAGGATTGCCTACTAATGCTTAGTTACATCTCTTAGACTGAGCTTCCCCCCTTAGCAACCTCTACTCAGTGGCCATGTTGTCTTCAGCCTGCCATTCCCTTGCATTGTAAATTCATTTTAGCTATAAAATCCACATTTGTGGATCTTAATTATTAATTTTCTGCTTTTAGGGCGCATCGCTTGTGGCCATGCGCTACGGTTAAACCCCGGAGATCGGAAGTTATTTTATTTTTAATTTGCATCACTTCCCGTTGCCAATGGCCGTATTTTTGGCCATTGGCATGCTTCCTCCTGTAAATGCATGTTTTTTTTCCAGATGACACGGCTCCATTTTGCTATTTGCAGAATCGTACTCAGTTATCAACTGAGTACATTTCTGCAAATAACACTACTCCTACTTGGACAGGTTCAGGTTTCCTGGATCGCAAATTTACCTCATTTGCATAGCTTTCACCTGCAATTGAGGTAATTTGCATATCCCAGCCCTGTCCGTGTAGGACTAGTTTGGAGAGCTCAGTTGCACGCCCCTACCGGCTGTTCCTGGATTGCTCGGTGGACATGTTGGCTGCATGGAGTCTTACTCTACTCTAAGACTCCGTGCAAGCCTTCGTGAATCCAGCCCAAAGTGTTACCACAAAAATATACAGTAACAAAGGAAAGGAAGTGAATGAGTTGAACTCCAACATGGAAGCCTTGAATAGAGAAAACTTCAAAGCAACTAAGACAATAAGTATCACTGTTAGTAAAATACAGAAAAGAAAATAGATCATCAAAAATTCTTAGAAAGATAGATGTGGAAAAGCAACACACAGTATCAAAACAAAACAGGATCTATTACAAACTAGTTCCAACGTTGTTGTTGTCTTTCAGCTTTTCCCGGTTAGGGGTCGCCACAGCGGAACTCCGGTCCGCTAATGATTGGCAGTAGATTTTCACAAACGCCGAGGTGCCAGCTCGACATTCAACCTTCAATGAAGGCACACCCATTTACGCATGTCTTTTGAACGCCCACCCAACCACAGAGAGGACATGCAGACTCCACACAGAAGGCACTCCCTGCACTCCAGCCGAGAATTGAACGGGAGAACCTCTTGCTGTGAGGCAACGATGTTACCGCTGCACCACTGTGGATGTATTACAAACTAGTTCCAATAATAAGCTAAAATATAAATACAAGCAGAACCACTTAGCAAGCATATAGATAAATATAAAGGAAAAGTACAAAAGAAACAATTCATTGATGATCCAAAGATGTTTTACAGAGAATTGGAAACCAAAGCAAAAGAAAGAGAAATACCACCAAACAAAGAAGTAATAGGAAGAGTAAGTCAAAACATTTATGAAGACACTGTTGAATATGACAATGTCACCAAATGACTATACTAATTAAGGCTTTACTGATAAGGCTCACCCAGACTCTGCTACAGTTTGTAGTGAGGAAAAGATAGTTTGTTTTTTATTTGTTGTATTTTGTATTACTTATTGCCTTTTTCTATTTTGTATACTGTGATTTGTTTTCTTTACACTATGTCTTACTTGTATTCTGCTTTTAACTGCATATTAAAACTAGAAAAGAGACCACAGCTCTGTCTCTTGTGAGTCAGACAGAAATCCACCCCCCCCAGTTACTGTTGTGTTCTTAAACACCAATGTCTTTCTAGTTGCCTGCCCCTTATGTTAATTTAACTATATATGTCATTTCCACTCCGCTTTTACTGGCTGGTGTAAGCACAAAAGTATCATTTTGTGAAATTACTCCCCTTCAACTATTTACATTTATTGGCCATCCTACTGTATTCCATAGTACCGGAATACAAAAGTGTCCATCCCCTTTCAATCTATCTTGCTGTTTTAAAAATAGTGACTCTCCACTAAAACGTAAATTTTTAGACAGGTAAATCTTAAGTTACCTACTTTTACATCTAACTCCTCTAGTGCACACTGCAGTGTTTAGGATAAACCATTTTTTTTCATCTTACCTTTAAGCATCTATTGCAAGACCACCAGTTATTGAAGAACCCACATTCTGCCTCTCAGTAGTCATCTTGGGATTAGTGTTTCTATTTTCTCCTGGTGAGAGAAGGAGTGCAGTTACATTATTTCCTGGAGACTGCTGATCACCAGAAAGCTTAATAGCTGCTTTATAGATGACAGCTTAGAATCTGTGCTTATATTCTGATCCCGGTGAGAGTAGGAACAGAGTGCATTGATTCCTGACTCTTTCTGATTGGAGAGTGAGTGTCTGTGCTTAACGTATCTGATTGTTCTGGTTGCTATTCGAGGCCTCTATCAGAAAAAGGCTACAAGCATGCAGACCCTTGCATCATCTGGGACAAGACTGTGGATCACCAAACAGGCCGTGGTCTGCTTCTCTTCTTGGGATTGGTGCTAACAATTTGCTTCTGGTGAGAGAAGAAGCAAAGGAGTATAGTATCCTAACAAAATGAAGCTGTGCTGAGACCAGCATTAGTAGTAGTCAGGCAGTAGCCATTCAAGCGACTCCCCTCTTTTCATCATTCTTGACAAGCTAATTCTTTATTTTTCAGTAAGTACTGCTTGATTTCTTTCTAACTTCAGAATATCTGCCTAAATACTTCATTCTTAAATTTTCAGGGTCTGTGTATTAGTTTCCCGTCAAATGTTTGGCAGTACTCTGTACAGACTCAGACACCTTGAGTGACATTTTTCCTGTAAAAGGAATATATAAGGAAACAGCTCCAGTACTTCATAATGATGACCATCCCTCCTGGCATGTTTAAAGGTCAGTTCCCTGTGCTTTGTCCTATTAACCTGGTAAACTTGGGCATTCTAAGGCAGTGTAGCAACTGCCTCATGTACACAGACAACCCTCTCCTCTTACCTCCCAAAACTCCGACTTGTGACAGGTGCACTTATTTATCCAAATTGGAAGCCATGCACTCTCAAGCCAAGACTGGAATAGCTGGTCAAGAGAAGGTCAACACCTGCACCACACCACATGCAACATATAGCCCTCCAGAACACCCACCATCGCAGCTCTCAAATAAAAACACAAACCACACACCCACCTTCACAGAGGATCTCAGTAGGAATCTACCCAAACAGCAGAGACCTCCAAGGCAGAAACGCACTCGACAACCACAACACAGCACAAACCACAAGACACATAGCTCACCTACACAGTGTGCCCCTCAACCTAACCCCCTAAGGCAAAACAGCTTGCCCAATACACTAATCATAGGTGACTTGATAGTGAGGCACACTGATGTCCCACTCACTAGGATGAATAAAGAGAAGGTAACAGTCAGCTGTCTGTCAGGTGCCAGAATCCGACACATAACAAATGCACTCAGGTCACTCCACAACAAGTACAAGTATGATTCATTCACTGTCCATGTGGGTGTAAATGATCTGAGATGCACCTCCCTGGACTACATGAAAAGAGACATGGAAGAGCTCTCAGATTATGTGGCCTAGGCAGGTATGACCCTAGCCCTGAGCAGCATCCTACCATCACCCTAGAATTATACCGCAGTACAAGCAGAAAAAGATTGAATTCAATAATTGGCTAAGCTTCTGGTATCATTCTAAGGGGATCCAGTATCTGTCTGCTTAGGATGACATGCTTGACAGACCTTGATGCTTTGCCAGAGATGGCCTGCATCTGTCACTCCTGGGTTTCCAGATACTGGCTAAGGATCTTGCCAAATTACCACCATAACAGTTATAAATAAATGCAATCTGGGGGTCATGCTGTTCAACACCAGAAGTCTAAATGTCAAGATGCACTTGCTCAAAGTACTCCTCAAAATGGAGAACATTGACAGTTGTGCTGTAATAGAGACCTGGTTTAAAGAAGAAGAAAGCACCCCTGCGCTACCAGGGTATAACTCATTCCACACCTTTTGGCCCTGGAACATGGACCAAAGCTCCAAAGGTGGTAGTGTCTCCATGTTCATAAAAGATATACACACCTACAGACTAGTAGCCCAGCACAATGCATCCAAGATACTTCAGGTACAATTAACATTGGGTAAGATGGCGATTCAGGTCTTAGCCTGCTATAGGTCCCCAACCATGTCCCAAGACTCTCACTCCACATTCCTAAGCACCCTGGAAACTATTAGGGTCCAACCCAACACTCTCATACTAGATGACTTCAACTACCCCTCCATCAACTGGGGAAGCTACTCATGCACCAATACACTGGCTCAATGCTTCCTGGAATTCATCATTTTGAATGCCCTGGATAAGCTCATTCTTACCCCCACTACAGGAAGCAACATCCTTGACCTGGTTATTACTAACATAGGCAACCATTGCTCTACACCAATAATCAATTCCTCCCTGTTAGATCCAAACACAAACTAATAACCATGGAAATCCACATCTCACTCACACCCCCCACAAAGGTAACCACCATGAAAAACTTCTCCAAATCTGACTTTGGGCTCCTAAAAACAGAGGTGGCTAACTTCATGTTACCCATGTCAATGGAAAATAGATGCATGACTGCCGAATGATACACCAATGCAATATATGAATACGTACATAAATGCATGGAACTTGCCTTACTCAACAGAACCAAGACACGCTTCTCCAAAAAAAGGAAGCCAATCTGGTGGTGCTCTGCCATTAATAAACTCTATAACAGAAGGAAGAGACTGTTGCAGAAAAAAGGTGAAGTCCCAAGACTGGAAAAACTCCCTTATTAGCCTCAACAAAAACTTGAGATCCCTCATCAAAACCTCTAAAGCCAGCTATGAAGGATGAATTGTGGCAGACACTAAAAACAATCACAAAGCCTTCTATAGTTATATCGATAATCTCCACAGTAACACTCAGGTTTTCTCTGAGTTACTGCACAATGGTACCTCCAGTACTGAGCCAACAGATATTGCCAACGTAATGGCTGACAGAGTCAGTGCCAACTTTACCCCTCTCTCCCCTAAAGGACCAATCATAATACCAGAGAAATGCCAGGCACCCAGAGTTACTGCAGCACAGGTTAAAGCTGCATTGTCCAAGGCCAACAATACAGCTTCCATGGGACCCAACTATATCCCTGGATGTGTTCTACATAAACTACAAAGTGAACTGGCACCACATCTGTGTGCTGTGTTCAATCACAGTGTCAGCTCAGGCTTTGTCCCTACCAAATGGCACACTGCTACAGTCATCCCTCTCCATAATGGGGGGGGGGGTGACTACAGACCCTGGGAATTATCGCCCCATTAACCTGATGAGTCTGATATTTAAGATTATGGAGCACATCATCATGGATCTAATTAACAAGGATATAGGAAATCTCCAAACTCTAGATCCCATGCAATTTGGTTTTGTGAAAGGTAGACTGTGCCTGCTCAACCTGGATGACTTCTTTGAGTCAGTCACCAGAGCTGTGGATGAGGGCAAGGCAGTTCATACAGCCTACCTCGATCTGGCCAAGGCCTTTGATACCATTCCCCACTCAGGAATTATTGATAAACTCTCCAAACTAGGCATCAACCCCTATATCACTAGGTGGGTTGCAAATTGGCTCACAGATAGAACCCACAGTGTAAAAGTAGCATGCTCCAAGTCAGACTGCTGACCAGTCACAGTGGAGTCCCACAGGGATCGATCCTGGGTCTTCTCCTGTTTGGCATCTACTTCTCAGAAGTCCAAGACAACACGGAGGGACTCTGGCTGACCAAGTTTGCAGATGACTGCAAACTGGGAGCCATTATTAACTCCCCAAGTGATGCAGACATTCTACAGAAAGGCCTCACTGAGACCAATGAATGGTGTCAAAACCATGGCCTTAAGCTTAATGCCAAAAAATGCGTCATCATCCCCTTTTTGAAAAACTCAGCTTCCACTAACTACCACATTGATGGGAGCCCACTGAACACTGAAGGTGTTATAAGAGATCTGGGGACACAGGTTGACAGCAACCTCTCCTTTGACCACCACATTACCACTGTGGTCAGAGTCCTTCTATGTGGCACATCGCATTACCAAGGGTTTTGCATCCAGGAAGAAAGCGGTCATCATCTCTCTCTACTCTTCTCTCATTAGGCCAATCATTGAGTATAATTCCCCATTTGGCATGTATCTCACTAGACACATGCAACAGCTGGAAATGCCAGAAAAGTACCTCACAAAAGGATCCTAGGCCTTAAACACATGTCCTACACAGACAGCCTCAAAAAACTCCAGCTATTCTCTTTGTCATATTGTCTACTAAGAGGTGATCTCTGCTTGACTTACAAAGCCATGTCTGCCCAGCTTTGTTAGAAATGCTACATCTAAAGAAATCCCAATCCCTCCACACCACATGCTCCAGAGACCTCAACCTCATTAGCACCATCAACAGAACGTACTGGAGGGACAGATTCATAACCCAGAGGCTGCCCATGCTATGGAATAGACTTCCCATACATGTCAAGCAGAGCACCTCACTGGCCCTCTTCAAGAGAAATCTTGATGAGTGGATGGGAAATAGAAAGTTCACCCCGGGGATCAGTCCAGTGGCTCTACTTTATAGAGGCACTGGGAACTAACGTTGGACGGCACAATGCCAGGGCACTTCTATGGGCTAGGCTTGTAAAGGGTCTAGGGCCATTAGCCTAGTACACACCTATGAGCCTATGAACCTAAGGAAAAAAATAGTAAGAAACTCTACTACAAAGGATATGAAATAGTATGAAGTAACCCAGTGAAAAGCTTCTTACTGGAAAAGTTCCATGTCCAAATGCAGTAACTAATTTCTGACTAAACTTGCACAAAAATTTAGCTCTGAGTAAAAATGTCTTAACTGCACATCCTGAATAGATATTAACCTGGTTATCTGTGGGAAAAATGATACTCCTTCTTAGGAGTGAACTTACAAGCCATCCTAAGAACTGGATGACTTGCCTTCAAATGATACATAAATTATAGAATGGAATTGATGCAGACACCATTTATAGCCATCTAGATAAAAAATAATCATGGCAATAGAACAAAAAAGTAATAAAACATGGAACAAAGAATCACCTATTGTTAAATAAAGACATAATAGAGAGTAAAAATGAAACCATAAGTATGACATGAATAGATTACAAAATGCATTCAACAACATCCCACATTGATGAATAATGTAATAATGGAATGCTTATAGATGAATACGTTACACCATACATTGATCAGTGATACTGCAGTGACTATGAAACTATGGCAAACCACTTTGAAAGTGGGCCATGATAAATGCAAATTCAAAGGTGGGTAATCCAGGGTGATTATTTGTTACCATTCTTTTTTCTTGCCATTTACCCATTATGTTGTTTATTAATAACCCATCATAGGCTATACTACTCAGACAAGCTCCTCGTGGGTCTGCAGAGTGGTCCTAGCAGCAGGGAACTCAGAAAAGCGACCACTTTCTGGATTTAAATATCTTTGCTTTTTTTCACTTGGAATAGCTTCTGTAGCTTACCCTGAACTAGCTTGAACTGTTTTTTAACTGTCTGCTGCATTATTTTAAAATCTGCACTTAAAGTTACATTTTAGTCGAATTTGATCGAAAGTTTGTTGTTTGTTTGTTTAATTTAACTGTGGAGGCTGCCCACTAAAGTGTGCTAGCCTGTGTAACTAATTTATCACTGTTCCTGCATTTTCTGTGTGTTTCTACCAAAAAAACAAAAAATAATCCTTGTTTTCCCACCTTCCTCGACTAGTTTAGACCAGTTTACAGGCATTGCTGTATTCTGGGCTGTGGTGTAGTTCCTGTGTTGTCCATTACCTTACTTGGATAGAAGGAAGTTTCTTTGCTTACCAGTGGGAGTGGGGAGCCTTGAGCAGCCTATCTGTCCCTGTAGGAAGTGACCTCAGCACAAGAAGCTGTAGTAATTGGTTGTTTTGGACCATTTCTAGCTCTTTTGTAGTTCACTGTTTAAAATCCACGTTTGCACGGCTTTGCATGGTTGTGCACATAGCACAACAAGGTTAAACATTTTCTGGCTCCGCCAAGTCTGCTCTTCAAATTTTCCCTTAAGGAAGCTCTACTCTTAGTATAACCAGACTACTTACTATATTATAAGCCTAGCACTTGTTCTCAATACTTCTCTACTAAGTAAGCACTCTGCATCTAAGTAAAGTACTACATCTACTTACCACCCCTGTGAATATCCACTCCCCTTAAAGGTACAGCACTCCCTTATACAGTTCTAGCATGTCGAGTGGTAGATTACTGGCGTTGCCTCCAGTTCAGCTGGTCAATCTGGATATCTTGAGACAATGCTACAATTGTCTCATGTACACAGACAACCCTCTCCTCCTCCCAACAAACACAAATACATGTGAGAGATGCAACTATATAGCCAAACTGGAGGCTGAACTCTCTCAACTCAGGGCTGGCATGACCAGACAGGAGGAGATGGCAACCACACACACAACAATCCCAGTCCCACATAGACCTACCACAACTGCAAACCAAACACATAAAAACACAAAGACATACTCAGAGGCTCTAATAAAAAACTTACCAAAACAACAGAGGCTCCCAAAGCAGACACTCAAAAATCCACCACCTCAAAACAAAACACATGCAACACATACTTCAATAAATCAGTGTGTCAACCAATCACAGCCCTTAAGGCCAAACACCTTGCCTGATACACTAGTAATAGGTGACTCTATAGTCAGACACACTGATGTCCCGCTGATCAGGCTGAACAAGGAGAAGGTGACTGTGAGCTGTCTATCGGGAGCTAGGATCCGCCACATAACACACGCACTCAAGTCACTCCAAAGCAAGTACAAATATGACTCTGTCATTGTCCATGCTGGTGTGAATGACCTGAGACGTACCTCCCTGGACTACATGAAAAGAGACATAGAGGAGCTTTCCGATTATGTAGCCCAGGCTGGTATGACCCTGACCCTGAGCAGCATCTTGCCCTCACCAAGAATGATACCACAATACAAAGACAAGATGATCAGCTTTAACAATTGGCTCAAGTACTGGTGTCATTCTAAGGGGATCCAATGTCTGTCTGCCTGGGATGATATGTTGGACAAGCCACGCTGCTTCGCAAGGGATGGCTTACACCTGTCACCACTGGGCTTCCGGATATTGGCCAAGGCTCTTGCCACCCCCATAGTGCCTTTTTTAGGCAAGGCTCAAAAGACAAACCCACCTCCTTAGAAAACAATAATGGGAAAAAACTAAAGGTAATGCTGTTCAACGCCAGAAGTCTAAATCTCAAGATGCAGGCACTCGATGCACTCTTCAGCATGGAGAACATCGACGTCTGTGCAGTAACTGAAACCTGGTTCAAGGCTCCTGAGAGCACCCCAGCATTACCAGGCTATACCTCTTATCATGCTTTTCGGCTCCAAAACCCGGGTCGAACCACAAAGGGAGGGGGAGTGTCCATATTCATCAAGGACACCCACACCTCCAGGTTAGTAGCAACACATGAAGCATCAGAGACCATACAGGTGCAACTAACCATAGGCAAAACTGCTATACAACTGGTAGCATGTTACAGACCACCCTCCCAATCTCAAGAACTCCACTCAGCCTTCCTGAAGACATTGGAGGATATGAATGTATCACAAAATACCATCATACTGGGAGACTTCAACTACCCAAACATAGATTGGGTACATTATTCTAGCCCTAATACCCTAGCCCAAAGGTTCCTGGAATTCATAAATTCAAATGCACTGGAACAATTAGTCACCTCTCCCACTAGGGAGATAATATACTAGACCTGATCATCACAAACATGGGGACAAAATGCTCCACACCGGAGGTATACCCCTCACTAGTGAGATCTGACCACAAACTTATCACCCTGGATATACATATCCCACCTCCACCCCCAGCACAAAAGACCACAGTGAAAAACTTCTCAAAAGCAGACTTCACTCTTCTTAAGACTGAGATGGTATCCTTTAAGCCCACTGTGCCAGTGGATACCACATCCCACAATGCCAAATCCTTCACAAATGCTTTCTATGGACATCTCCAAGAATGCATGGATCATGCAATCCCAAACAAATCCAAGTCCCTCTCCACCAAAGGTAAGCGTCCTGTCTGGTGGACCTCAGCCATAAACAAATTGTATAACAAAAGAAGGAAGCTACTGCACGCCAGAGCAAAATCCCATGAAGGGAAGACATCTCTGATCAACATTAGCAGAAAACTACATTCTCTCATAAAACATCCAAGGCCAACTTTGAGAGAAAAATCGCTAAGGACACTAAAGATAACCACAAAGCCTTCTTCAGCTATGTTAGAAACCTGGGCGGAAACCCTCAGATATGCTCAGAGTTGGTTCACAACAATAAAAAATACACTGAACCCACAGATATTGCCAACATTCTGGCTGACAGGTTCAGTGCAAATTTCTCCCCTCCTTCACCCCCAAAAGAAGAAATACTTATCCCAGCTGAATGTAATTGCCCTGTCATCTCAGATGTCCAAGTGAGAACCGCCCTAAACAAAGCAAAAAACACAGCATCAATGGGACCTGACGCATAAAAATGCTATTTAACCTTAGCCTTACTTCGGGATATGTACCTGAACACTGGCGTACAGCAACAGTGGTCCCACTCCACAAGGGGGGTGCCTCTAGAGACCCTGAAACTACCCCCATAAGCTTAACCAGCCTGGTCTGCAAAGCTATGGAAAGAATCATTATGGAACTCATAAACAGAGACATAGGGGACCTACAGACACTTGACCCCACCCATTTCGGCTTTGTAAAGGGCAGATCCTGCCTTTTAATCCTGGCTGACTTTTTTGAAACAGTCACTAGAGCCATTGACGAGGGCAAAGCAGTCCATACAGCATACCTGGACTTGGCTAAGGCCTTCGACACAATACCCCACTCAGGCATCATAGATAAGCTCAACAGCTTAAATTTAAACCCTTATGTCACTAGATGGGTTGCAAACTGGCTAAAGGACAGAACCCATAAAGTTAAAATTGCTGGAGCAATGTCAGACTCTAAGCCAGTCACAAGTGGTGTCCCACAGGGATCTGTCCTGGGACCCCTCTTGTTCGGCATTTATTTCTCAGATGTTAAAGCAAACACGGGAGGGCTGTGGCTGACAAAGTTCGCAGATGACTGCAAAATAGGCGCCATAGTCGATACACCAGCAGACACACACATCCTACAAAAAGGCCTCACAGAAACAGACAACTGGTGCCGGAGTCACGGCCTTAAACTAAATGCCAAAAAATGTATAGTCATCCCCTTTGGGAAAAACAAAGTACCCACAAATTATCACATAGACAGCAACCCACTGAGTACTGAAAAAGTATTCAGAGACCTAGGGACCCAAGTCAACAGCGACCTCTCATTTGATACCCACGTTGCCAAAGTGGTTAGAAAAACATTCTACCTTGCACACCTCATCATGAAGGGATTCACATCCAGATCCAAGGATGTCATTGTACCCCTATATTCCTCCCTCATCAGACCCATGATTGAGTACAATGCCCCATTTGGTATGTACCTCACCCGGCATTTGCAACAGCTGGAGAGACCACAAAAGTACCTCACCAAGAGGATCAAGGGTCTCCAACATATGTCTTATTCTGCCAGACTAAAGAAACTTCAGCTCTATTCAGTATCATACCACCTGCTCAGAGGTGATCTCTGCCTGACGACAAGGCCATGTCCAATCAGGATCTGATGGACATGCTCCACCTCAAAAATCCAAGTCCATCAGGACCACGAGAGCTAAAGACTTAAACCTCGCACAAGTATGAATAGGACATGCTGGAGGGATAGATACATATCCCAGTGGCTTCCCCTGCTTTGGAACAGGATCCCAGTTCGTATTACGCAGACGCCCTCACTGACTCTCTTCAAGAGAAATCTTGATGAGTGGATGGGAGATCGTAAGTTTACCCCAGGGGTCACATCTGTGTCACTGCTAGACAGGGTCACAGTAAACTAATTCTATTATATAAGGGGACCTTCATTGTGTCACTACTAGACACAGTATTCTAAATTTATTCTGTACATTTTTGTACCATTTCATGGGGTGGCAAATGCCACATCACTATGGCTAGGCTTACAAATGCCCCAGGGCAGATAGCCTAGTACTATACTATGAAACTATGAAACTATGAAATAAATTAATAGATTTACTTATGGTTACAGTGTAACTTCTAGAAATCAACCTTGCTAAAAGTCAGTTCATCTGCTTTTTGTGGATGATTTAAAATTGCATAGTTCATCAGATGAGGATATGAAAGCACAGCTATAAATGGTTAAAACTTTCTCAGATGATACAAGAATAAAAATTAGTCTTGATAAATGTGCAAAAGCAACATTTAAAAACAATATCTGCAGTAAGAAAACATATCAACCTGTTTCAGGAAGGCGAACAGGGGGAATACATAAATATTTGGGAATAGATTAAGGTAATCAATAAAACATGAGCAAATGAAAATATAGCCTAGTAAGGAATATTTCAGATAACTAAAGCTAATATTGAAAACTGTCTTGACATGTAGAAATATAGACCAAGCTATAAATCAAATAGCTCTTTATGTTTTACCTTACATTTCTGGTGTGATTGACTTTCCCCAGACATCACTGAATCAGTTGCAAAAGAAAAAAAAGGAAAAAAAAAATCATGCATAACAAATGATAAATAAGTACCAGTGCATACCCAGATTATATATCCCTGGTCTAAGAGAGGTATGGTCCTTCTTGAAATTGATTACATGTATAGGTCTGCAATTGTGGGACTGCATATATATTTGCTGACTTCATCTGATCTGCATGTAGTAACAGTTCTAATGCATGAAGAGAAGAAGCCTAAGATGACATCTTTGCTTAGTCTTTTATCATCTTTTATTAAATAAAATTAAATGTTATTAATAAATCTTTTACTAAATGCCTGTATAGGAAACTACTCATATTTAGTTCTGTTTAAATCTCAATTTCTTCACAAAATAACACATAGATTGAACAAATCTCTCATGCCAAATGCTTATGTATATTCATAGCTAATAAATTATCCTCCAAGAAACATAATGACTATACAACCTCAAAAACTCTCCAAAAGTTGATTATATTATACAAATCAAAATTCTGCCTATCATAAACATCACAAGTAAATACAATCTAAACTCTGTGACTACCTACATTACTTT
Organism: Protopterus annectens; assembly: GCF_019279795.1. NCBI lineage: Eukaryota > Metazoa > Chordata > Ceratodontiformes > Protopteridae > Protopterus > Protopterus annectens. The sequence continues at coordinate 1,313,052,172 of NC_056733.1, forward strand.
ATGCCTCATCTAGCCTTACTAATACATCAAAAACTACTCTACATAAGTAGAACAAACATACCAAAATACACTGCTAATGTCCCCAACAAAACTCATCATTCCAAACAATTTGTAAGGTTAATTGGCTAGAGGTAACACATTTTAGCATTTAGTCAGTTAAAAACAACATATACAATTCTATATGAATTCAGCAGCTGCTTACCTAAATATACATGTTTTATTGAGACCTCATATCTTAGACCCAAAAACCTCCCACATGTTGTCAGATCAAACAACCAGTTTGGTGACTTTCTGTCCTCATATAATCAGGGTCTGAAATTCAATTCTCCTAGATGTCACTCATAAGAGTAAACATAAAGCCTTTCTATATAATCTAAAAAAATACCTGTTGTCCACTTGGAACTGTCCTTGTAGCTGAACTGCATCTCCATTCATCCTACCTTCACCTCCTATCCATATTGGCCTCTCCCACTCTTCCTTTACCTTCTTTAACCACTATACTATCTACATGTTAACATTATATTTAGCTGTTAATGTATATCATTGGTATATATATTTGTAACCTTCATTATTTTGTATATGTTCTTAAGAATGTCCCTGTACAGTAGATTTTCTGCTACCTCTGCATTTACCTGTGGAGCTTTTCTCCCTGGGCCTCCTCTGCAAATGGGCTTTTAGGTCGGGTGTAATATTCCAGGTCATCAAATGGAAATAAATAGTTTGGAAGATGCACTTCTGAAAAGAGTGGGAACATAAATCAAATCAGAAGTAGACAAAATCAGACAGCAACTGGAAGTGCCAACAAGGAAAGGAAATAATAAAGAAACATATGAGAAGAAAGTGAATGGAAAGGAAATTGGAAAGCCCACAAATATAATGGCAAGTATAGAAAACTCCTACAACAACCATGTGTTGACCAAAATTTGATACAGGAATGGTTACAGGGATGTGAATTTGAATCAAAGATGAAAGGCTAATAATGGCGACCCAAGATAATGTACTACTTACACACGGGTTTACAAAGTCTATTGAAAAAGTGGGAGAAACACAGAAATGCTGGTTCTGTAAAACAGAACTGGAAACAATTGCACATCTTGTTGCTGAGTGTGATATAGACATGGCTGAGGGTCTGTAAACTGAATGGCACAGTAATGTGGCAAGACTTTTGCATTGGGGATTATGCAAATATAAAACAGAAGTAGTTGAAAAGCAATGAAAGCATGAACGACAAAACAGTATCAACACTTACGAAATTCAGATCACATAGGAGCAAAAAAACCAATATTTGAGAAAATAGATGCAATAAAAATAAAGTAATCAGAGAAAAAGATAAAATAGCATTAATCATTGAAATGGTTATACCCTGTGACTATAGTATTATGTGTACTGAGAGGCTCAGTGTGATAAGCTATCAGGAGATGTAAGCAGAAACAAGTGCAATGTGGAAGAAAGATATCCAGACAGTTCCAATAATAGCAGGAGGAGCAGGACTAATAAAAATAATTTACAGTCATACTTAAATGTGTTACCAAATGTATAACTCCTTATGAAATCCAGAAGGAAACAGTTTTAGGTACATTATGCATACTGAGAAGAGCTTTCTTAGCAAATATTAAAGACTGAAGCAATACTAATTTGATGAACTCTAACCATCCCCCATTTAGGAAAGGGGTCCATTCTCCTCACAGTGGTAGAAACCCAAAACATTAGGAGGCATTGAAACACTAAGTTACAGTTACAATGCAATGGTGGCAGGATGGTGTTCCTCCTGTACACCCATGTCATTTGAAATCTATACATTTATACCACTTTAAACAAAATTACTGCTCTGGCTGGGGTCAGCAGTCCATCTGTCAGAACCAGAGAGAGTGAAATAGCTTCCATACTGCTACTTGCAAATGTTGGCTACATTAGCAAAGGACATACCACTTACATGCTGGTATTTCAATTTTAAGCAAATGCTTGCAATTAGGCAAGGTATATGTTTTTTCTCCTCTCTGCTAAGGTGGCACTGCCTCCTCATCTTATCCATAAGCCTAGCCTTGCTGCTATTCTATATTTCTACAGTGTATATAAAATGTTTACACACCACTATTAAAATGCCACATTTTTGTGATATAAAATAATGAGACCACAATAAATCATTTCAAAACTTTTCCCACTCTTAATGTGACCTATAACCTGTGCAATTCAATTGAAAAACAAACAAATCTGTTAGTGAAAAAATATAAAAAAAAAAACATACAATATGCTGGTTGCATAAGTGTGCACACCCTAAACTAATACTTTGTTGAAGCACCTTTTGATTTAATTACAACATTCAGTCTTCTTGGGTAGGAGTCTATCAGCATGGCACATCTTATCTTGACAATATTTGCCCACTCTTCCTTGCAGAAGCACTCCAAATCTGTCAGACTGCAAGGGCATCTCTTGTGCACAGCCCTCCTCAGGCCACCCCACAGATTTTCTGTTGGATTGTGGTCTGGGCTCTGGCTGGGCCATTTCAAAACTTTAATTTTCTTCTGATGAAGCCATTCTTTTGTTGATTTGGATGTATGCTTGGGGTCATTGTCATGTTGAAAGGTGACATTCCTCTTCATCGTCAGCTTTTTAACAGACGCCTGAAGGTTTTGGGCCAAAATTGACTGATATTTGGACCTGTTCATAATTCCCTCCACCTTGACTATAACCCAGTTTGGGCTGAAGAAAAGCAACCACAAAGCATGCTACTGCCACCACCATCCTATACCATGGGGATGGTGTTCTTTTGGTGATACGAAGTGCTGTTTTTGCGCCAAATGTACTTTTTGGAATTGTGGCCAAAAAGTTCAACCTTGGTCTCATCAGACCATAATACATTTTCACACATGCTTTTGGGAGACTTGATGTATTGTTTTGCAAATTTTAGCTAGGCCTGGATGTTTTTCTGTGTAAGAAAATGCTTCCGTCTTGCAACCCTACCCCATAGTCCAGACATACGGAGAATATGGGATATTGTTCACACATGTAGTACACAACCAGTACTTGACAGAAATTCCTGCAGCTCCTTCAGTGTTGCTGTAGGTCTCATGGCAGCCTCCCTGTCCAGTTTTTGCCTTGTCTTTTCATCACTTTTGGAGGGACGTCCAGTTCTTTGCAACGTCACTGTTGTCCCATATTTTCTCCACTTTTTGATGACTGTCTTCACTGTGTTCCATGGTATATCCAATGCTGTGGAAATATTTTTGTACCCTTCTCCTGACTGATGCCTTTCAACAATGATATCCCTTTGATGCTTTGTACACTCTCTACGAGCCATGGCTTTTGCTGTAGCAGGCAACTGAGTAAATGTCGGGAAAATCCTTCTAGGACAGCTGAACTTTATTTGGGGTTAATCAGAGTCTCTTTAATTGATGGCATGTGTGTACCCAAGAAGACTGAATGCTGTAATTAAATCAAAAGGTGCTTCAACAAAGTATTAGTTTAAGGGTGTGCACACACAACAAAGTATTAGTTTAAGGGTGTGCACACTTATGCAACCAGCGGATTGTACGTTTCTTTATTTTTTATATTTTTCCCCCTAACAGCTTTGTTTGTTTTTCAATTGAATTTTACAGGTTATAGGTCACATTAAAGGTGGAATGATTTATTGCGGTCTCATTTTTTTGTATCACAAAACCTGGCATTTTAACGGGTGTGTAACGTTTTTATATCCACTGTATCTCCACCTGGGACTCAGAGAATATCCTCCTCACACCAGCATGTCATTCCACCCTCTTCTTAAGGAAAGTTAAAGAAGTAGAGACTACTCATTCTTATCCTATCCCAAGACAAATCCAGTTGGGACACAACTTGCTTTGTGGACATGGGCCACCTGGGCTGTAGTTAGCACTGCATCCCTCTATACTAACAGAATTGGATGGATTAGTTGTGTTATTGTTCAGAATACTATTCTCATTGGTCACATTAATGACCACACATATGTTGTCTCACAGGAGAAAACAATAATTAAAGGCCCTTCTGATAGAAAACATTCAGACACACTGTAAGAGTTTCTTGATATCTATTGGTTTAACAACTCTCTGGATAAATATGTCTTCTCAGCCAGGATAAACCCAGATTTAAAATATAAAAGAAATTCAAGAATTAATGACATAATCTTTTTACACTCCCATACTTCATTAGTTGTACAAATGCATATTAGACCTAGGATACTTATGGATCATTCCAGATTACTTAGAACTTTCTTAGATTTCTTCCCTTCAGAAGGAAATTCAGGATAAATAAAAGTGTTCTTGAATATTTGAATGAAATAAAGTTTAAAATAATGGAATTTTGTCAAAATGAAATCATCCAGTCTAGCAAAGTAATGGATCTCATTTGCAATGCATATTGTATCTTATGTAGGTTATTTATAAAAGGAAAACAAAGCCCAGCTGAACCTGTTAGAACAACAGCTACAGTAAAACTATAGAAAAACTCCTTTATGGTTAGTTATGATACTAAAGTGTATATGCAATCCAAAATTCAGAAACTGCTCTTTGTACCGCAAATGTCATTATCATTACTACAGACAATTCTGTAGTAAGTAGGGATGGTGAATTGTATTCATTCTTTCTAGTTCAAGAAAGGAATATGAAATCCATTTATTCCATTCAGCATGCATGACACCTGAATATAGGTCAGTTTATGATAGAAGAGTTATTCACCAAATTTTCAAGAAGTATTGACTAACCGCAGTAATACTGAGACTAATAACAAAGAGACCCTTCCTGTCTAGTGTACTACTGACTTTCTCCCTTTTTGGAATTTCCCAATATATTTAGATCAGGTACAACATATCTGAAATAAAAACAAGGCACCAGTATCTGATACACTGCCTAATAAACTGTGAAGTGAATTCCCAGACCTTGTAGCTTCTTTCTCATTAAACTTGCTTTGGCTTTAAACCATTACTTGATAGATTCTAAATAAGGCAATTAATCATACAGGAAACTAATTACCCCAAAGACCAAAGGCAGTTTAAGTCTCCCAGACTTTAATTTATATTACCACATCATTAATGATAGCCGTCTAATTCAAATAGCCTGCTATGATCCCTCTGCTGAATCTTGGTACCCAACCTGGATCAAAGATCTGGTGCAACTATATATATATATATATATATATATATATATATATATATATATTCATTAAAATTCAATCCATATGCTGTCCCTTTTCTTGCACCTAATGGTGACTACAAGTTCAAGATCTTGCCTACACTAAAGAACAAAATTTGCATCTTTCAAACTCTGATGACTTCCTTAAACTTACACAATACTGTTCCCATTCTCCAACCTATTCACCTAAACCCTAACTTAAAAATCAGTAATAAAATGATCGATCTAACAAACTTCCCTATTATTAAGAAAGCCTTAGTTTGGCACTTTTATAACTCTAAAAATGTTGCTAAGGTCAAAGCCTTATTTGGTGCTCCTAACAAATATAATCTTATCTTAAGACAAATTAGCTCACTTATAAAACAAAAGCAATATAGAGTGAAGGAGCAAGACATTACAGTATCACAATCTAACATTAAATCACCTTCCCTATGGAACAAAATGATTTTGAATACCTATAAACTTGTGTCAAGCATTAAATATAATCATTCACTTCTATTTTCCAAATAGTGGGACGGCATACAAGGAGAAATCTCTACGGAGTCTAAGTGCGAAGCAATCAATAGTACCTTGAATCTAAACCCCTTCAAAAACCTAATTTACACTCAATTTATGATAAACAACAATTCCTACTATACCCCAGCAGTCTTACTGAAATTCAGATACAATAAAAACCTAACCTGTCCATTCTGTTCCCTCCCACATGTAGATATGCTTCACATCTTTTGGAGCTGTAAAAATATTTACAAACTTTGGTGCTCTCTCAGAACTCAGTTGGAAAAAATGGGATACAAAAAAACATGTTCTCTTGGCAAACCATGATTTTAAATATAATTCCTAAATCTCTTAAGGGTATCCATCACCACATCTGTGTTACAGCCTGCGCCCTTCTCAAATATTTTATAGCCAAGAATTGGGTCAATCCCTCAACAATAACTTGGGAAAACTTTACATCAATGGCAATCAAATATATATATCTGCACATAAGTTATGCAATAATAACAAAAAGAAAAAAGAATATTTTCAGAATTACTGGTGTAGACTTTTTGACCTAATCCAAACTAAATAATCTTCCAAAATGTGGGTCACTATCATTATATTCCAGGAAATCCTCCATCGGTATCATATCTGGCTCTATAATCATTAAACATTGTTATCATCACACTGTAACTTTTGATTTTACAAAGTATTTTGTTACATTATTTTGTTAACCTCTGGCATCCATGATGTAAATATGTTGTAAATATGGTATAAATAGTTGTACATGGTGTAAATAGTTGGTTTATATGGATATACCCTCCCTACCGCTTTTCTCTCTTCTTAAGACAGTCATATACTCCTCCTTCCAAGCCATTTTCCATTTGTATTTCTAGACTTTGACTGTAATAGGTTATTGGGGGTCTTTACTGCTTATATTACTCTCTAAGATGTAAGTTTACCTATAAGATAACTGCTGTTTTATAAATGCATAGTTTTTCTACTGTTTTATATATATATATATATATATATATATATATATATATATATATATATATATATATATATATATATATATATATACCTATACTTTACTGCTTCCTGTAATGACTTACAGTTTTTCCTTTGTATGTTTGAAAAGTTTGTAAAATTCAATAAAAATATATCTGAAAAAAAATTAGAATATTGAGTGAAAATATTATCACTAAAATCTATAAAATACCCCAAAAGTTCAAGAACTAAATTCATTCTTACTACATGGAGATATTCGCCATTCAACCAAACACCTTAATCATGGAGGATTTTACTTACCCTGTTATTGACTGGAAATCCTATACGGCCTCAAATTTGTAGGCACAGATACCTGGACTTTGTAAACACAAACAGCCTTGACCAAAGAGTACATGGGCCCACCAGAGGTTCTTACATGTGGTACTCAGAAATATGGGATAACAGAGCTCCCCCAACCCCAGTGTTATGTCTTCCTTGGTAAGATCTGATCACAAATCTGTACCCTTAGAAATAAAAATCAGTTTAATAACCCCAGTAAACCACATAATAGGAAATATTTCAAAGCAAACTATCTTTTAATAAGCAATATCTTGTCCAAATTAAATTCCCCCTCCAAACACTGAAAACACAGGATCTTATGTGGAATTGTTCAAACTAACTCTGTACAGCCATATCAATGGCTACATTGAGGCTGCTGTACCTACCAATAGTAAGCCCAAAACAAACTCTGAAAACAAACCATCCTGGTGGAATCCTAAATTAAATAGGTTATACAAAACAAGGAAAAAGTCATAGCTAAAACTAGGAAGTGTAACTCCCAGAAATGTAAGATCAAACTAAACAGAAAACTAAGATGGTTTATTAAGACCAAACAAGCCAATTTCAAGGTCAAGATTGTTTCCCAGGCCAAAGACAATCATACGATCTTCTTCAGATATGGCAAAAATCTCAAGTGCAGCACACAACCTTTGATGTGGTTAATGAAGCCACATTCACTGAGCCAGAAGATATAGTAAATCTGCTGGCTGACAAATTCATGTCTAACTTTACCCTCCACTCAGCCCCAGCCACACCCCAGGAATATTTTGAAATATAACTTTCAAACTATAAGTAGGGAGAAGGTTCTGGCTGAGCTCTTTAAGGCCAAAAACACAACCTCAATGGGCCCTGATAATATCCCAGTATGCCTCTTCCTCTAATATCTCCAAGTCTTTTAGGTTTCTAATACCACAAAATAGCCCCCTGAATAGCCTGAAATCTGACTTATCAGGGCCTCTTGAATCAGTATTTAACGATAGTATTAGAAGAGGCTTCATACCTTGGGAATGGAAGACTACAATGGTCATTCCTCTATGTAAGGGCAGACCATTAACAGATTCCAGGAACTAATGACCCATTAGTCTGACCAGTCTTATATATGCAAAGCCATGGAGTGAATTATCATGGAAATGATCAAAAAGGACAGGAAGATTTCAGACACTGGAACTGATTTTTGTTTCATCAAAGTGAAGTTCATGCCTACTAAACTTGGTGTAAGTCTTTGAAAAGGTCACCAAGGCAATGGATGAGGATGAATGATGCACACTGCCTACCTTGACCTGGCTAAGGGATTTGATACAATACCCCTCTCAGATATTGTATGCAAACTTACATAATTAGAAATAAACCCCTGTATAATGTGCTGGATAGCCAGCTGGCTTGCAGGTAAGACCCAAGAAGTAAGGATTCATGAGACCATCTCCACAAAGAGGCCAGTCACCAGTGGAATCCCTTGGAGCTTCATGCTGGGCCCAGTCTTCTTTGGCATCTACGTCTTGGAAGTCAAGGCCAATGTCAATTCCCCAACCCCACTGTCTCCCTTGCATTTCCAGTGCTAACCTTTGCAAAGATATCCTCCTAGACCAGCTTGAATATGGATTCCCAATCATCGCATCAGCCTCCAAACATAACTCCACCACACTCCAAACTATTTCCTACACTATCTGCCATTTCATCATTATTAACCCCCCCAAAGAACCCCCCCGTCTTACCCCAGAAAAATGTATTAAAGGAACACAAACGAAAGCACCAGGCAGATAGATCCACTCCCAAATATTTAATTTAGTGCTTTTGTTTATAAAATACAAACTTCTTCAGAATAGACATATTAACTGTCACCAGCATTTTAAATATTCAAAAGAAGTCACATGATAAAAATACTTCAGTGTGAGCCAGATATTTTAAAGGTACATTCACCTATAAACAACTAGATGCCATGTCCATGTACATAAACATAAAAACAAATAAAAGCTAAAAAAATACATCCCATGACCTGTAATTCTACATACATCCTTGATGCAGGGACCATTACATTTATAAATTCAATTAATGAATTTTGCTTTTAACCTCAGAATAGGGCTAATGGATAGCACACCATTTAACCCCTGGCTGAATGGTTGCATTAGTACGCAGTTGGCATTCAAGTTCTTTTGTCTCCAAATAATCATCAATAGGCCCCCCTCTCTCCCCAATCTCAACATGGTCGATAATATACTTGAAAAAAGTGACCTTCATATTTATTTACATGTTCAGTTAAAGCATTCCTAGAATCTTTTTTACTGATATCGTATTGGATGTTGGCACTTATAGTGCCAAACTGAGCTAGATGGATTTCCTTCTGTTCTAATATAAATTTGCACTGTGGGCAATGTCCACACTTGCTCATCTTACCATTTTGCTCTGAGTACTTAGACATCTTTGGCATATTCTTGATACTAGCATCCTTTTTGCATGATATGTGTGGGGCAGCCCCCACTATATTACTGTACTCAGGGTCAGTGTCAAACACACACCAGTTTTGTTACAAAGATGTCCTTGATATCACAGAATTGTGTGTTATAAGTTAAAATCATCACATTCATGTGGTCCACCTGGTCTCCATTATGTGTATTAGTCATACAAGTCTGTCTATGTATTCCTAGAAGTGGTGAGAAATGCCCACATGCTCTTTTTTGTGTTACTTCATTACTTATACTATCAATAAAAGATACGGGGTAGCCTCTGCTAATAAGCATATTCTTAAGAATGTCCCCCTGCAGTAGATATTCATCATTGCCTGACACCTTTCTAGCTAGACAGGCATATTGTCCCTTGACTAGGGATCTCTTTTGGTGTAGGGGGTGCCAACTTTTAAAATGTAACAATGTATTAGAATGTGTTGGTTTTCTATAGATGGTAGAATTAAACACCCCTTTAGGTTTTTCCTTGGAAATGGTAACATCTAGGAAGTTAATAAATTCAGTACTAGTATGTACAGTGAATTCTAGAAATTTTGTGGTATCACTAATATATTTAAAGAATTCACTTAACCTTTCAGTGCTGCCCTTCCTGAAAATAATGATGTTGTCCAAGTATCTACCATATAGGGACCAATATTGGGAGAATTGAGATTGGATGACATATTTGGTCTCCCAATATGCCAAAACTAAATTTGCAAAAATGACACAAACTGTCCCATGGCTACCCCATTACACTGTCTAAATAGTTGCTGTTCAAACGTAATGAAGTTGCTCTCCAAAACCACTTCCATAAGTGCCCTAATGGTAAGGATGCGATCATGTGTAATAGTTGTACATTGGCATAAATAGCTGTAAAACCACTCAATACCAGTGTCATGTGGGATTACTGAGTATAGGTCCTTGATATCTATAGTGACAAAGGTAAGATTGTTGCTGTAAATATCATTGGAGACATTGCACAAAAAATCCCAAGAGTCCTTTATACAGTAGCTGTAATTACTTAGTATGTTCTTCAACTCTAGATCTATAAATTTGGCTGCTGTAAAAGTTTGTGATGCTTTGGCATCCACAATAAAAGGCGAGTCTGTAAGATCTTTATGAATTTTTGGGACCCTGAATATTGTAGGTGTCCTTGGATATTAATATGGTTGTTAAGCAAAAGTTCATCAAGTAATACATCAATTTTGTGATAAGCAATGTTCAATTCACTGACACTTGCTTCACTATATGTGTCTGAGTATAGCGTTGCTAGCATCTTGTTTTTGTAATCATTACTAATAAAAATGACTAGGCCCCCACCCTTATTGGGATTCATTATCCATATCTCCTTGTTGTCACTAATACCTTTCAATAGCTTGTATTCAGAGTGTGTTAAATTATGAGCATCATGCCTGTAGAGTTTAATATTCATAAACAATCTACGTATTTCAAACTCACACAATTTCTCATATAAAAATACAATAGGGTGTAAAGCAGGGTTGAATGTGCTAGGTTTTACATATCTATGGTCATCCAATGCTCTAGTTCCTGAATCTTTAAAGAAAAAACTGAAGTTCAATTTTCTAGTAAATAATTTCATATTAATTAAAACATCACCCAAAAAAGCATTGTGAGCTGGTACAAATGATAAACCCTTATCAAAAATGTCAGCAATATTAAGGTCCAGTGTAACATTATCTTGAAGTCACAATTGGTGTTATATAAGATGGTAAAGGCTGGGGGGGGGGGTCTTCAGGTGTTAGATCAATCAGTTCATATAATTGTTGTTTTTGTGTTGTTGTAGTGGGTCCAAGTTCCCCCACTCCCCTGACCTTTCCCCCTCAGTCCAAAGCTGTTGAAATTGTTATTGTAATACGTCACCCCTCTCTGATTCCTCAGTCGTTCAGACCTCCTCAGAGGGGACTGTGATAAAGGGGGTGAGGTAGTATTATCTCCATCAGTGAATTCATTGTTAAATTCCCCCTCGTGATGACTATTGTCAGTATTGATGTTCAGGGATTGTTGTCCCAAAGGGGGTTGAATGTATGCTGTCCTTGATTCATAGTCCCTTTTGTCACTGTTGAGTTTTTTTATCTTTTTACTTTTTAATTCCAAAAGGGATTTGTCCACTCTTGTGAAAACTGCATAGTAATCAAATTTCTTTATATCAAATGACAAGTCATTCTGGATATTCCTGTCAATTTTGTGAATAGTTTCTAGCTGCTCATTCAACTTTTTAACATTGTCGTTAATAAGGCACTGTAATTACTCACAGCCATGTTTGTTAAATAATTGTAATAATTCTTGAAGTAAGGGTGAGCCCCCTAATCAGCCCAGTGGGAAATTTCCATATTCCTAGGCATTTAGTGACTAGTTCTAAATACACACATTCCTTTAAATATTCATTTTCTAGTTATATTTTTCTGTACCTGATGTGCAGTCTTCCAAGCAATTTAGTTGTTGATCCACTGTCCCAAGGTCTCAGCATTATTATGAAAAGTAAAGGTACTGCTACCGTCTAACCATTGTGTTAGAGTAGAATTTCCATTGTAAGAGGTTCCTGCGGTCGAGCTGATGTCATTAGAAGTCATATGCAAATTCCACAATGATAATTGGTTGAGGGGTCCAGCTGGTGTTCTTTGAACAGGTGTAATGCTGCTAGATGAGGTATTAGTCTCCTGAGTTTAATCTCCAATCCCAAACCCAACACTGGGTCACCCAACAGTTCCCGATACTCTGGGTTGAAAACTTTGTTCCATAAGCGTTAAATTAGAAACAGATTTGTTCAGTTCATTAAAAGAAGCAAGCCAGGTAGGTGGGGATCTAGGATCTAGGTCCTCAGTGCCTTCCATACTAAATCAAACTTAAAAACATACAAGAACCACATGAACTGTCAAAAGAACACAAACGAAGGCACCAGGCAGATAGATCCACTCCCAAATATTTAATTTAGCGCTTTTGTTTATAAAATACAAACTTCTTCAGAATAGACATATTAACTGTGACCAGCCATCTTAAATATTCAAAAGAAGTCACATGATAAAAATACCTCAATCTGAGCCAAATATTTTAAAGGTACATTCACCTATAAATAACTAGATGCCATGTCCATGTACATAAACATAAAAACAAATAAAATTTAAAAAACACATCACATGACCTGTAATTCTACATATGTCTTTGGTATCGATACTGAGTAAAGTGATAGTGATTTGAGCCTGTCTGTATACGACAGGTGTTGGAGGCCATGGATTCTCTTTGTGAGGTATTTCTGTGGCCTTTCGAGTGGGTGCAGGTGTTTAGAGAGGTACATACCAAACAGGGCATTATACTCAATTATAGGTCTAATGATGGAGGAGTACAGAGAGGTAATAACCTCCTTTTTTCTGGATGCAATCCCTTTATTTATGAGATGAACCAAGTAAAAGACTTTTCTGACCACTACCGCCACATGATGGTCAAATGTGAGATTGTTGTCAACCTGAGTATCCAGGTCTCTCACCATGGGTTGTGTGCTTAGTGGGTTGCCTTTGATGTGGTAATCAGTAGGGGCCATGTTTTTGCTGAATGGTATGATAATACATTTTTTTGCATTTAACTTAAGGCCACAACTTTGGCACCAATTATGTGTAGCTGTGAGACCCTCTTGCAGTACGTTAATGTCATTTGGGGAGTCAATGGCAGCACCCAACTTACGGTCATCTGCAAACTTGGTCAGCCACAGGCCCTTGGTCTTTGCCTGGACCTCTGAGAAGTAGATGCCAAAGAGTGGGGGTCCCAGGACAGATCCCTCTGGAACACCACTAGTGACAGGTCTGCTGTTGAGGTAGTGGCACCTATTTTGACCTTGTGGGTCCTATCTGTGAGCCAGTTGGCCACCGATCTGATGAGATAGGGATTAACACCAAGTTGTGTTAGCTTTTCAATGATGCCCAAGTGGGGGATAGGGTCAAAGGCCTTGGTCAGGTCAAGGTAAGCTGTATGTACTGACTTTCTCATCCAGGGCCTTGGTGACAGTCTCAAAGAATTCAACTAGGTTCAGTAGGTAATATCTTCCCCTGACAAATCCAAATTGGATGGGATCAAGTGTTTGGAGATTGTCTATATCCTTGTTTATGAAATCCATAATAATACGCTCCATGGCTTTAGAGATCAGACTTGTCAAGCTAATGGGATGATAGTTTCCTGGGTCAGTAGTGGCACTATCTTTGTGCAAGAGGATGACAATGGCAGTTCTCCACTCTGCTGGAAAGAAGCCTGTAATTAGGCTGTGGTTGAATAGGGTGCTCAGTGGCAAAGCTAGTTCTAGCTGGTGATGGTGCAGAATACAGCCTGGGATATTATCAGGTCCCATGGAAGCTGTGTTCTTTGCCTTAGATATGGATTTTAACACTTGATCTACAGAGCTGTGAGGTGTGAGACAAGTACTGGGAATGTCAACTGAGCCTTTGGGGGGGTGATAAGGGGGTGAGGTTTGTGCTGAATCTATCAGCTAGTAGGTTGGCTATGTCAACAGGATCAGTGTAAGTGGTACGATTAAGTACTAATTCAGAACAAACTTGGGCTTTGCCATGGAGGTTCCTAATGTAACTGAAGAAGGGCTTGTGGTTTCCCTTTTTTTCGGAGGCTAGTTTCAACTCAAATTGGCATTGGAGTTTTTCACTAGTGATCTAATTTGCTTGTTGAGCAGAGGAGGGAGATTTTCCAATCTGGAATTTGTTCCTTTTCATCACTGGGCAACATTTTCTTCCTTTTGTTGTAAAGCCTGTTGATAGAGGATGTCCACCAGACAGGTTTGTGTTTCCTTGAGGAGCAGGTTTTAGTTCTGTTGGGTATGGTGTCAAGAAATCATTGGGTGAGTGCATTAATGCAGGAATAGTTCACCCAGTCTATGGTGGGGTAGTTGAAGTCCCCAAGAATCAGGGTGTTAGGGGGTATCTTGATGGGGTCAAGTAGGTCTAGGTAGGAGGAGTGGGTGTCCTGAGACATGGAGAGGGGTCTATATCTGGCTATTTGGTGCCTTGCCAGCTATCAGTTGCACCTGGTGTAATTCCAGTGTGTCATGCTGGTAAACCAGTCTGGAGGTGTGCCTGCCTTTAATAAAGATAGAGACTTTTATCCCCCTCTATTAGGTAATTTTGGGTCTAACACCCTTTTAAAGGACAAGGAGAGTAAAGCTGGAGTTAGTAATTTGTCCCACATTTCCTTTATTACTACATATACCCCAGAATGTTCAAACAGTTTTAAAATTTTGAATACATACTGACATGTGTTTTCTGTTTATAAAGAACTACAAGGAGTTTATAAAGAGGGAGTAAAATGGTTTACAGAAAAGGGAGATGTTTTAAAGATATATTAGAAACAGTAGGTCAAGACAACAAATGCGTCTCCACAAGAAAGAAAGGTACACATAAATGTGGCTCTTGCAATTACTGTAGCTTTTTACTAAAACTGAACGAGGTCTATGTAAATGGAAGGAGGATTTCTATGCATTTTTTAACAATTGTAATACTAGGGACCTTGTTTATTTAGCTTTGTGTAAAGATTTTAATTGTTTTTATGTGGGAAAGACTCAGTGTAGGCTCAAGGAATGAATTTATGAACATTCCCTTGATATTAGAAAGGTTAATATGAATAATGCTCTTGCAAAACATGTTTTTTATAACAGTAATAATGTTTTTGGGTTTGTTGCCAATTATCATGTTAACAGAGACCCCAGGGAATGAAATTTTAGAGCTTAAAGAGTTGCAATGGCAAATCAGACTCAATGCATGTGTTTTTCCTGGACTCCTTGAAAATATTTCTATTTCAAGTGTTTTAAAGCTGAGATATTTTTATATTTAACATTTCAATATTTTTATATATATTTGTATGGTTTAAGTACTGACTTGTATGCGTTTTCATTGGATGTCATTTACATGTGACTTGTGGGAGGGATATTTAAACTGTTTGGTGATTATTTTCTTTTGTTCAGAGGAAGTCTTGTGGATCTGCTTTGACGAAAGCTCTTAACCTGTGTTTGTGCATTAAATGTGTCTGTTTTTCCTGGAGTGACTGGTTTGTTTTGTTTCCTGTGCTAAAACAAAATTGTACTCGGGTGCCGAACAAATCAGGAGTTGTGAACGTTTCTGGGAAAGCTCATTTCTAGCATTAGCTACTTCTCTGGACTGCCACAAAAGCTTTACCCACAAGACTGCACTCCCCACTGAGGCCCACATGAAAGAGAAAACTCAGCAACAGAGAGGTCTTTGATTCTGAAGGTGCATTGTGTGGAAGACACCTTTAGAGCTAAAGCCTCTAAATAGTGCTATGTTATTCTGGACTCCAGGGTGTATGTCTTTCTATTTTATGGTTAATTTAAATGTTTAAAAAACACATTCATTTCCGTGGACTGAATATTTAAGTCTAATTGACAATTCAGGTTTTTCAAATGTACAAATATATTATTTTTTCTAATACTTACTTTGATCTTTCAGTTACAGGCATATTTCAGTTATTAAAAATAGGATTTATATTATGCCATCGAAACAAGTTAACATCAAACACCACATTGTCAACAAGTATTCAACGAAATTCACTTCTGCGATTCACTGAATACTTAAAGGACAAAGACGTAGTTGACCAACACAGTTGACCTTTTCTCCACTGTAGTGCGATCTCGGAGTTGGTATATTTAATTAGGGGGGTTATGAGGGATGCAGGCCCCCCCTCAAATGGGTGGGCTTGGTTTATGTAGATTTAATTCTATTGGGTTGTGGGCAAGTATTCAGTGAATCAATGAAGTAAATTTTGTTGAATACTTGTCGATGATGTAGTGTTCGATGTTAACGTGTTTTGACAGCGTAATATAGACCCTTAAAAATACCTTTTGTTCTACCTTTCTAGATGGTCTCAAATACTTTTATGCAGTTTCCTACCCATTTTATATGATACAGTGATAAAAATAACCCTACTAGTCTTTTTATGTTTAGATTTCAATCCCATACATTTTAAAATGTAATAATCACATTATTTGTTTTCTGTTTTTAAAGCACTTAGCATACACTGTAGAATTTGTACTACTAACAGTAGCAGTATTTTAGTCTGTGGCTCTTAGAGACCTTTTGTAAACATTCATTACCATTTACTAAGAGGGTATTAGACAGATTAATAAATATTTGGAATAAAGAAATTCCTAGTTCATCTATCAAACTCTAGCAATGATATAATTTACTCATTGGCTCTCCTCAAAATTCGATAGCTCAGCAGAAACCATTCCATTGTGCTTATAGCTAACTGCCCTTGTGGGCCATTTTAAGCCTAACTAATTACCCCATATAAGAATTAAACCCTGTACCTTGTGCCTGTAAGGTAAAAACCTTAGCTATCATGCTAATGTTGTGCTGGTTACACTTCTCTTAGAAATACCGTTGGCATGCATACAGATAGTTAAATACCTGATAACATACGTGGTAGCTATGTCCCAAATTATAGCCCTGGTGGTCTGCCACACACACACACACACACACACACACACACACACACACACACACACACACACATTCCATCCTAACCAGTGTTTTGACTATAACTATCTCTTTTTCTTATAAAACATTAATCTTCGGAAATATAACATCCATAATAAATTCTACAAAAAAATTATGTTTTTGTATTATCATCAGCCACAAAACCTTCTCCCAGTAGGTGGTGGCACTTTACTGTTTACCAAGAGTTTGAAAAATATTCTGTTAGATGAAGTTGTAAAGATGTGTAGGCTGATATTAAGTCTGCCATATTTAATCATTACTGTTATTGCAATATCTATATATTTATCTGTCTATATTTACATAATTCATCTTTTTTCTTTTTTACATTTTCTTGTTCTCATTTGTTATTTAAAAAAATAAATCAATAAAAAAGTTTAGTAGTAGCCAGTCATCCAGCATGGGGTATCTTTAGAAAGTCCTTACAGACACTGGCACAATATACAAACCACATACAGACTGTAACTAGAGATCAGGATAGAACCTTGCACCTCTTTAGCCATGATGTAGTGATTATAACCACAGAACTACTATGCTGCTCAGTTATAATTTTTACTATATAATGACATTATCTAAAAAAGAAGTATATTGATTTATACATTACTGTGTTTCATAGTTAAAGTTACACTAAAATATGATAAATTTGTTCAACACCCAGAAGTGACTTCTAAAGTAAGAGTTTCACAGTCCACAAACAGCTTCTGTTTCTCAAAATCTGGTGCAGTAAATACATTATTTATTTTAAAACAAAAAGCCCATTCTCTGGCTGTTTACTCTGTTATTGGCTTCATGGTTTATTTCATACTTAAGGGTACATTTACCATCTCCTTCCAAATAATGAACCATTTTCAGTTCTTGGAACAAAAAAAAAGCGAAAAAGGAAAAACTTGTTTTACACATATCAGTTCCAGAATCAGATAGTTTGCCTTCTCATGCTTAGTAGCTACATTGTCAGCATTATTTCAGTTTTACTCACACTGAATGTATCTGTGCAGTTCTTCAGCTAAAAAAAAATCTGTGTTAAAAAGTAGTGCTTAAGCTGCTGATAGCAGTCACACTGATAACTATTACTTGCGTGAATTAATTTTAGTAGAATTTTCTTAGCCCCTGCTTTTCAGTATAACTGGACCATATTTACCATACTTACATTTCCAGAATTTTTTTTCAGGATTATCTTTTTGATTCTATCGCATTTGTGCATGACATTGTATAGCCTAAGTATTGCCTTCAAATCTCTAGGTGATCTCACAAGTGCAACCTTTGGAAGTTTACACAGAAATTTTCTGTCAGATGAATTCTAGCATTCCTAGAGATTATCAGTTGTGACACCCCTGCACTGGCCCAGTAATCAAGGAGCCTCAGTCCTCACCAGTGGCAACAGTGCGGGATGTACACACTGGGAGGATGACAAGTACACACACAGTAAAGT
Source organism: Protopterus annectens (assembly GCF_019279795.1). Taxonomy (NCBI): domain Eukaryota; kingdom Metazoa; phylum Chordata; order Ceratodontiformes; family Protopteridae; genus Protopterus; species Protopterus annectens. The sequence goes on from NC_056733.1 coordinate 1,313,070,509, forward strand.
GCAATTTCACTTAAAAGCACACAGAGACCACAGTCAGTCTGCGGCTAGGTTCTCTCTTTCTCCAGATCCCCAATAAGACTCCCCACTGGCACAGCTATAGGGTTGAAATCTCAGCTGAGTGGCCAAACCAAGACCTTCAGCACACTCTCTGTCCAACCAGTGTTTCATGTCCCTGCCCGAGTAGCTGACACACTCACACTTTGAAATTTGATTTATATACAAACACACACACTCCTGGGAAAGGCTGGCACAGGTTTACTAGCTATACCCCCTTTTGCCCAGACTATAAGGTAGTTATCACTGCCACCAGACAACTCTTTATCAGCTACTTTAAGGCCCTTAACAAAGGGTGTCCAATCTTACTATGTAATGTTACTATTAATCCAAATGGTAGTATGACAAAGAGCCAGGCTATTAGGAGGGGCCTGTATAGTGATACCAAACAGATATGCAACAATTGAAAAGTTTAAATATATTTAATAATCAATAATAAAAGAATAAGATAATACTCAGTAAGTAATTAGTTACATCAGAGTTCAAAATCACAGGAAATGTTTTAAATAACATTGCAGGACAGTCTCAAATAAATAAAGAAAATATCTAAGCTATACTTTACTATATTCCTATCTGAATCTAAAAGAGTTACTATTCCCCAAAAACATACTTACAGAACAAAAAGCAGGCAGAAGTGGTGATGAGTGAATGTTTCCTGGTCAAAGACAAAATACAAAATGCCCCCTTTCTCTCTGTCTTAGAGAGTTCTTAAATTAATATCAAATATTGCTGCTGGGTTAGTTTGGATGACATCACTCTTTGTCACCTGACTTTAGTTCCCATGCTAAACCCCCAGTGTCAGAAACTACCAACATTTAACATATCTCTATCTCTGTGAAAATACATAACTTCAGATGTTTGCAACTGCTAGAGGACATAAAACAATGAAACACTTACAAAACAACACAGACATTCCCCTAGTGTAGACATCCTATCTCCCGTTGACTGAAATTGAAAGATAACTTTTATAGCACAATCGTAAAACAATTTAATTTCAACAATTTTCTTGAAGTTTTGCAAGTTAACCTCTCTGTTCTAGTTTCCCTAGTATTTCCCTTTTGTCACACCAGTCACTGGAAAATTACTTCTTTAGGAGACATTTTGGGATTAATGCTACTTCTTTGCTAAGGTAAGAAAAGGAGCAGAGAGACATTGGGTACTGCTGGTCTCTGATAGGGCAGTGTGTATGGGACTTCATTAAGTGGTCTGGTTGCAGTTTTGGTGAGGATTTCTTCAGAGCTCTTGTATAACTTGGCTTTCTGTTGCATTTAACTACTATTGGTACTATCCAGGTTATCTACTAAGAGAAGAGAATAGCATGTGTACCAAACCCATAAATATCTAGGTTAACAATACTTCTGAGGAAGCACCTCAGAACTAGTGCTAGTCTTTTGCTTCTGGAGAAAGAAGAAGCAAAGCACGTTTTCATTCATTTTAGAGTACTGTTGTTTTAGCCACTGCATTTAAACTGATGGATTCTACATTCCTGCCTAGTTTAATTGTTTGCTGTTTGAGTTACTATGTAAGTTGATTATTTCCTGCACTTTCAGTTTGGATTACTGTTTAAGTAGATTATTTACTAAACTTCCAAACTCTTGCTGTGATTTAAAGTTAGAAGTGTTAGGCCTACACTCTACTGGCCACAGAGAGTAGTATTTTGTCATTATGTGCTGAAAATCACTAATGAAGCCTTAGAGTATGCTTATTGTGATTGGCAGAGGACTATTTTTGCTACTTTACTGATTTTCTCAGCATGTGTAGAGGCAGTGCATTTGCTAGTTTCTTTGCAGTATCCCGCAGGCACTTAGAATTGACATTTTCCTGTAAAACTACCTCTGAAATTTCCTCTGTACTTAAGTGCACAAAGAGCAACTAGTTTGCCCATCGAAGAGCACTGTCCACCAGCTTAGTTTTAGTCTTGATTCTTATGTATGTTATCTAGCTGTAAACCCCTCTTGTACCACCCCCACGTAGCTCATGTAATAAGGATCTGTAATGGTGGATATGCACTTTCCCACTATCTCAGTAGGTAGTTTGGTGGATATCAGCATCTTGAAGCTATGTAGAAATTGTCTGATGTTTACTGATAAGTAACTAATTCTTAAACAAACTGATACAGTACATGTGAGGTGTAGTTACACAATGTCACTGGAAGCAAGGCTCTCACATACAAACACTTATAATACCAAACAGGTTGGAGGAAACACATATCACACACATCACACATAGTATGGATCACACACATAGACCCACATATGCTTTGGCTCTTAAAAGTAATCTTCTTACAATAAGGATCTTCTGCAACCTCAAAATCACTCGGCCAAAACAGCACCCACTATGACACAAATAGCTATATCTCATGGCATCTCATCTTATAAGCTCATAAAGCAACCCGTCACACAGCTCAATATTTTGGACATAGGAGACTGCATTGTGAAACACACAGATGTTCCACTCACCAGGCTGAGTAGGGAGAGAGTCATGGTCAGTTACTTATCAGAGGCCAGGATACACCAGATCACAAATGTACTCTGGTCACTGAATCACAAGCACCAGTATGACTCAGTCATAATCCATTTGGATATAAATGACCTGAGACATACCTCCATGAACAATATGAAGAGAAACATAGTGGAACTTTCTGACTATGTGTCCAAGGCTGGTATAAGCCTAGCACTGAGTAGCATTTTACCTTCTCCAAGGATGATGTCACAATTTGAACAGAAGATAATTGATTTTAATAATTGGCTTAGTTTTTTTATGTTATTTGAAGAGGGTACAATATTTCTTATCCTGAGAGGATTTGATTGACAAATCACATTTCTTTGCCAGTAATGGTCTGCACCTGTCCCCTCTAGACTTTTGAATATTGGCTAAAATGTTGCTGGCCCCATAGTGCCATTTTTAGGCAATGCCAACCTGATAAACATTCCAGCATAGCAAAACCAACCCAAGAAAATCTAAATGTGTTACTGCTCAGTGCCACTAGTATAAACAAAGTCCTCTCTCTGCAAGAACTTTTCACCCTGGAGAATGTAGACATCTGTGCAGTTACTGAGACATCATAGTATCTTAGTAGAATACTAAGCGATTGGTCCAAGGAGCATTTTTAAACCTAGCCATGCTTTCCCATAAAGTTTTATAGTTATTGGTTCTCAAGGGTTTTGTGTGGGTATATATACTAGGGCATGAGTAATTCTCTTTGTTTGATAACCTGTTGATGTGGTGATTCCACTATGGTATTTTTTTTTTCTTGAGTTGATGCTGTGTTTAATCTGGTTATGTATAGCTGTCTCTAAACAAATGTTAATGTGATTATAAAGGGCTTCAGTGAATGCCTTTGCAGTTATTGAAATATGGATTAAATTTGCAGAGAGCACCCCAGCAGTGTAGGGCTGCAATGCCTTCCATACATGTAGACTCAACAACTGCACAGGAAGGTACAAGGGAAGGAGGTGTTTCTATTTACATGAAAACAAACACACCTTAAGGCTGATCCATCAGTATGATGTGCTTGAGTTTCTCCATTTCCAATTTACCATAGGCAAAGGCCCATATCAAATCCTTGCAAGCCATAGGTCCTCCTCTGTAGCACTAGAAATGCATAACACATACTTAAATATATTGTAGACAATGCCCATTTAACTCAATACCACACTCATGGGTGACATTATCTACCCCAGTCTAAACTGGAATCATACATGATCTCAAACATGCAGGCCCAGAGATTCCTGGAATTTGTTGACACAAACGCCCAAAACCATTTAGTCTGTAAGTCCTGTGGGATGCGAACATCCTTGACCTGGTCCTCACAAATATGGGAGAATGTTACACCCCCACCCCCCACTGAGTGGAATTTCCTCACTGGTCAGGTCAAGCTATAAAGCTGCCTCTTTTTGAAATGAAAATAAAACTTGATACTCCAGCTAACCCTGAACATTTAGGAATTATTAGACAAACCTCCTTCTATTACAGGACAAAACTGCAGCCACCCCAAAGCCTGAGAACACTGTTGCCAATGAAGAACTGCTCATAAAAACCCTCTACTATCATATTAATGGCTACACAGTGACACCTGTACCCACCTGGAAAAGGCACATGACAAACTCAAAAAACAAACTACCCTTGTGGAATCCTAACATCAATACTGTATACAGCAATAGGAAGAAAATTACAGAAAAAAATAAGAAGTATAATCCTGAGCAAGGTAAAAACTCCCTCATCAAGCTAAACAAGCAACTCATGTGGCTAGTCAAGTCTAACAAAGACTAATCTGAGGTAAAAATAGCCTCCTAGGCCAAGGACAATCACAAGGCATTCTTCAGCTATGTCCACAACTTCAAAGGTAAAGTACAACACTGTGCTGAACTAATTGTAAATAGAGCAACCTATACTGAGCCAGAAAATTTAGCAAATCCACTGGCCAACAAATTTAGATCCAAATGTTCCCCGTCACACCCAAATCATCCCTCAGGAAATTTTCTCAGCCAAAGTTCCCCCAACAATAAACAGGGAACAAGCCCTCAGTGTTTCTCCAAGTCAAAAAACAACATTGCATCAGTGGGCCCTGATAATATCTCAGGATGCCTCCTTAATAGAATGAAACATGACCTGTAAGGACCATTAGCATCCCTATTTAATTGTAGCTTCCAGACAGGCTTTTTGTGAAGTGAAAGGAGAACTGTAACTGTCATTCTTCAGTCTGATTGACTTTTTTGAGCAGGTCACCAAAGCAATGGATAAGAGCAAAGTGGTACATACTATCTACCTTGACTTGGCAAGACATTTGATACAACCCCCCCCCTACTTTTACATTGTAGACAAATTCATGAAATTAGGTATAATCTTCTATGTCACCCACTGGGTGGCCAACAGACTCAAAGATAGGACCCAAGAATTTTGGATAGGGTAGTCTACTTTCACAAAAAAGACCAGTAACTAGTTGAGACCTTCAAGACTCAGTGGTGGGGATGCTTCTCTTTTGCATTTGCTTCTTTCAGTCAAGCTCAAAGTCATGGGCCTCTGGCTGACCAAGTTTGTAGATGATTGCAAATGTGGCACAAACACAGAATTCCCCAAGACACAGATATCTTCCAAGGAGGCCTGTTGCAGACCAATGACTGGTGCCACCAAGGTCTAAAACTCAGTGCCAAGAAATAGCTAATAATATCCTTTGGGAACTTGGCTACCCATAGAAACTATCACATTGATAATACACCCCTAAGAGTAGCCTCATTGATCAGGGATTCAGAATATGTGTAGACAGTAACCTGGCCTTTAACCATCACATGTTTACGACAGCAAGTAAATCATTCTATGCTGTGATAATTTATAAGCAAGGATATGGCATCTAAATCCAATGCTGTCAGTGTTCTCTTGCACTCAGCCCTTATGAAACCACTCATTGAGTACAACACACTCAGTGGTATGTATCTGACCAGTCATACGCAACAACTGAAGTGTCCATAGAGGTTCTTCACAAAAAGGAATACAGAGCATAAGCAGCATGTTCTACACAGACCATCTGAAAGCCTTATTCCCTGTATTTAGTCCCTTACAGACTGCTGAGAGGTGATCTATGCCTGCCCTACAAAACATCCGCTAATCTGTCTCTGATGGACCTGTTACACATCTGCAGAACAAATAGCATCACAATAACCTGATCTAGGGACCTGAACCTCATATCCAACAAAAACAGGACATATTGGAGGGAGAGCTATGTGTCTCAAAGACAACTCCTTCTCTGGGACAGGCTTTCCATCCGTTTAAAGTAGAGTTCTTCCCCGATGCAATTCAAATTTACCCCTATTCTGACACTTATGTCTGTATCAGACAGAGGAAGCCTGTAAATGTTTGGCCACCTATTCACAAAATTACATGTACCTTTTAAAAAATCCCTAGGATATATACACTTGTCAGATATATTTGCGAAGCATGGACAGGCTTAAAAATATCTTCTGGGATCATTAGCCTAGTGAGTCATCATGAACCATGAAATGATTTGACCAGGTCAATGTAGGCAGTATGTACTGTTTCCCCCTTGTACACTTGGGAATTATTTCCAAAGTGTTTGGTGGTAACATTTCTATGCTCTGGTTTGGCTACTGAACCCATTAATGGGGTATATTATGTTATCCTTCCAATTTCATAGCATTGCACTTCTAACACGCTGTACTTGGAAAGGTACATATTAACTTTTAACAATTAATCTTGTCTGCATTCTTAATATATAATTTAGACTGCTGACAGTTGCAATCTTTAGAAGAAATATATTATTGTAAAGGCATCTTTTTTGTTGGCTGAAACATTAAATTAGTCGTACAGGTTTGAAATGCCATTTAAAGTTGCCTAATTGTGCTACTGTAGTTTTCTACAGAATAAAATGCAGTGAGGCCAAAAGTCAAATACAGGAATGTCAGAAATTCTAACTAATTGAAAAAAAATTACTATTTAAACCATTAAGATATGGCATAACTTCAGCAATCTGTTTCTTTCTTTTATACAAACAAATCATGCATAGAGAGAAAAATGTTCATTAAAAAAATTGCACTAAGATAAATAGTGACAAAAGCAGCTGTGTGCACAGAGGAAGAGTCAAGTGCGTCACACAAAATAAATCCTTACCAACGGAACTTGCTTCTGTATGATGAGGCTGTGTCCGGTGTGACCAAAATGCATTTTGTCTACATCTTCCAGCCGCTCAGGTTGTTCAGCAGTATAAGATCATGGACATAAACATGAGAAAAGCCTGTGATAAGGTGCTGCACATTGCTGTCCTGAAATAAAATCTTCAAAACAATTACATTTCATGTGAGAAATGAAAACAAAGTAAAGTAATATTGAATGGAGCTAGTTTAGATGGACTAATGCCTAGGACCCTTTGAGTTTTGTTTTTGGGCCAATAACTGTATGCATTGCCATCAGAAATAAAATAAATATCTTTGGACGCCATCCTGTCCACACAAGCAGCAGCCTACTATTTGAGAAGTGTTACTATTGCTATTGTGCAGAAGCAGCAGTAGTAGGCAGCATTTACCTGTAACCCTCCTCCATATAATTTGTCAAAGCAGAACTATGGTGTTATACTGTTAAGAAAAAGAAAGCACTAGAAAGTAAACTATATGCAGCATCAAGAGTAGTCATCTTGAAGATAAAACAATATTATAATTAGCTGCAAAAACTAAATTTTAATCAAAGTTAAAACAAGACTCATTTCTTATTTTACCTGCATTGATGCGTTGCTACAAGGGGTCTTTTCTTATAAGCAGCATTTTGCAGCCTCTAAAGTATTCCAAAGGAAATGCATCTGAATATGCTTCATTGATTATTCTTAAGACAATCTGGTCCTCCTAAATTCTGGATTACAATAATGACTAAGCAGGTATGCCTAGTGTTATACCACAACTTGTTTTAATTTTTTGACACGTTAATATTATTTTAGACCTGACACCTGAGCCAGTCCATGCTGAGGCATACCAAAAATCTTCAATAGGAATGGGAATCTCATATGTGTACCAGCTAAGACTACACTAATGCATACTTGGATGAGTCACATGGTCCTCAGCAAAGCTTGCTATTGTGGGAAAATTGTCCTTCTCAGATGTGTCATGACTCTGAAGTTGATTGATATACGTATGCATGTACAGGGATCACGGATCCCAAAATGACAAAAGAGGGTTGACCATTACAAAATAAAAATAACTAACTAACTAAATAAATGAGATCTATACCATTAGGTTTAAGACTATTTTTACTTTTTTTATTTGAAATGGCTTCCAGTAAAGTGATATTCAAGAAATTGCTCAGGAGCTATATGACTGCCTGCAATGGTCTGAATCCCCATGCATGTCATACTACTACAAACCTTTTTCAATATATTTTTTTTCATTATTTCAATACATCTCTCTCTCTCTCTCTCTCTCCACGTCTTTATCATTCATAATCACCTCAGTCAAACACATTAGTAGTTATATGCCTGAACGCTCAATGATGTTCACATCTCTTAAAATACTTTTGTATTTTTGTCCATTATCTCATTTGAGTACCTGAGGTATACCTAGCCTCAAGAAAATAAAATTCAGTGCACTTACCACTATTTTGCTTACTGAATCTGTTAGATTTATCATGTTAGGGTATTTGAAATAATTATCTCGACATCTGATTATCATCTTATCAGCTGAGGAAGTTCAACCTCCCACAGGAACTGTTGATTCAGTTCTATACAGCAGTCATTGAGTCTGTTCTCAGCTCATCCATAACAATGTGATTTGGATCTCTATCTAATCATGAGAAAAATAGGTTACATTGAATAGTCAGGTGTGCCGAAAATATCGTTGGTGCTAGTTTACCCTGCTTACAGGACCTGTACTATTCCAGAGTCATGAAAAGGGCAGGGAAAATCATCACTGACCCTTCACATCCAGGCCACCATCTTTTTGAACTATTACCATCAGCCAGGCATTATAGATGAATATGCACCAAAACAAGCAGATGTAAAAACAATTTTTTCCACAGGCCATCAAGTTCATAAACAGTTAACTCAGCATATTAGGTAGGGGCGAATTCCCAAGACACAGAGACGGAATTTTGCACACAGAGCATTTGCTGCTTTTTCTTTTCTAGTTGAACTTTTAGCATATTAGGTTGGGGTATTCTTTTTCCCAAGCCTCTGAGGATTCTGCAGCATTGTTTACATATTGTTAACACTTGTTTCTTTTAGAGTTTATTTCAGTATTTCTTGCACTGAGTTGCACTTTGCACCTTATATGTATATGTATATTTACTTTTTTGTATTGTTCTTAATAGTTGCATGCATGTTGTTTATGTAATTTATACTTGGAGAGTCACTGAACCCGGAGTAAGATTCCTTGTATGCATGTATACTTGGCCAATAAATGTAAGTCTGATTCTGATTTTGAGGTACACTGCTTATTTGAAATGAAACAAATTCATGCCACTTCCATTCTAAAGATGAATATAGTTCTCACTACATAAGAATCATGGATTCTATCTGATAACATCAGTTCTCCTGAATTGTTATTAATGTATATATTACACATATTATAATTTTGCACTTCTTTCCCTATCCATGTAGAAATTCCTGGTCAGTATGCAATGTATTTACACTTTCCATGGTCTTCACTGTACCACGCTGTGCCTCATGTATTCTCAAGTATCTGTTTTCTTAGTAGGTTAGGTACAATAGTCTTGTCAGGTTTATTTCTTCCCTGCATGAAAAGTAGTACTGGATTTCCTTTCTGTTTGATGATTTTTGCTCTGGCTAACCTCCATTGAGAATGTCTTCAGTAGCTGTATCTCTAAATCAGTGTTAGTACATCTCTGAAATTCTTTTTCTTTGTCAATGACAATTGAAGAATAACTCAGAGAATCATTATTTCATTGTGTAACCAGTCTTCTTTCTGCTCTAATAAATATGCTACGCTATATGAAAATAGCTGATACGTCTAGTTGTTTTCCTGGTTTATATTTCATTTTCAAGTTAAGTAATACTCCATGCAGTATCAGAAGTGCCTTGTGAATATGTTTTACAAAGATTTGTGGTCTATACGTTTGTATTAAATAAGTTCTTGGAAACATTAACACATCCTATCAATGTGCTCTCTCGTAAAGTGTATAACTTTTGTGTAAATGCTCTTGACAAATAGGCAACTGCTCTGTATTCCTATAAGATCATATCTCCTACACCAGTCTAACTTGCATCCTCTTGCAATTTAACTGGGTTATTTACATCATATTATTTCAATGTCGCTGTTTACATTACAGAATTATTTTCCTGTTCATTCCAGGCTATGTCTTATTTTAGCAGAAGCTTCTAGCAGCTTTCAAAGAGGTATAGTTATCTCAGACATACTGAATACAGACTTTGAAGGATGCAGCATCATATAAAAATACTCATTAGTGCCTAATTGTCTTCTGGGTTTTGCATTTAAGTTATTCCTTTGACTTTCTTAACATTAGAATGTGAGTCATTTGAATGTTTCAAAATGAGAAGATGGTCAGAGTGCTTCTCACTCTTATCTTACAGCGGCTCATGATTAATTTATCATTATATTGTCTCAGTCTATAATGGTCTGACCCCCACTAACAAATTGTCAGTTTGGTTCAAATCAGCTATGATTTCATAGCTGCTTGTACAACAGCTCTTTGAAATACACCTGGTGATAATACCAAAGTTGAAGCTTCAAAAATTTCTGTTTTTCAAAATGCTTATTAAAAGAGTTTTCACCTTCAAACTTTCTCTGCAAAATCCATGGTTGCATACAGTACAGATAATAGCTTAGCAGTGGTATTGCTGAAACCCCTTCCTCATCTGACAGCAATGGGTAATAACATATTTTAGTTTTCTCAGAGCTTGTAGATCCAAAACACTTGTAAGGCCACACCAGTGACCATATTGCTTACTTTTTATCTTACATCTGTATGTTACTTAATGGCAGCCAGATCTTCATAATCTTTAATTTCTGCTCATTTATAATTCTGACAGTTATTTGTAATTTTTCTGTAGTGTGTATTACTGGCAAACTATCTGAACTTATCTTTATATTTTATTCTTCTGGGCGGCTACAGAAGCTAGGAAACATAGCGTTAGTCATACAAGAATCTGAGTATAAATAGGTTGCATACCAAAAGAAAGAAAATCATGTCCAATAAAAAAGAAAGGGCATTGCCTAGCAAGGTAAAAACTCCTTCAACAAACTGAAAAACAACTCGGGATTAATCATATCCAGCAAAGCCAAATGTGAGATAAAAATAGCCTCCCAAGCTATGGACAAATGTAAAGCTTTCATCAGTTATGTCTGCAGCCTTAAAGGCAACACCCAACAATGTACTGAACTAATGGTGAAAGCATCTGTATATATATATATATATATATATATATATATATATATATATATATATATATATATATATGTGTGTGTGTGTGTGTGTGTGTGTGTATATATATATATATATATATATATATACACACACACACGCACACACATATAAGTTTGGCAGAGTTGGGGGAATTGCCTCACACATCAGTGGATTTGCTCACACATCAGGGGCGCAACAGATCTTACCCCCTACAAGAAACAACTTTAAAGGAGGACAGTAACGTTCAGCATTCATTGTTCTCTTGTATTTTTGGATTTTTTTGCCCATAATACTGGGCTTGAACTAATAAGTCTTGGAATTACAACAGGTAGCCAAGTATAATCTTACTGGTACCTTTACTTTGAAAAATGAACTAATTTTGATCCAGAGATTATAATTCTGTGCTAAAGAATGATAAGCAATCCCAAAATGAACACATTTACCAATGTATTCACTTCTGCTACATTTATCATGCATAATGTTTATCAGGATGCTCAGCAGAAAGAAACAATCTGGTTGTGTGATCAGTATGTCTGAGGTAATTTATACTTGTCAACCTCTTACACAAGAAATCTGACCAAAGCCTAAAATAATGAGGGGACAAAGGCTCCAAAATAGTGACAGAGTTTAGATATTGCTCTTGCAAATTTGAAAAGTTGCTAAAATAACAGGATTTGTGTTAACACACATTTTCTGAGGGACATAACATCTGAAACTCAAATGTATGTCATTATTTAGTGACTTTAATCCTCAGCAATTTCCCATAAAAATCACAAATTGTATGAGGAACAGTCTAAAAATATGAAGCAAACATCTGGACATTTTGTGAAAATCTGGACAGCTGAGAGGTATGAGGTCATTACTATGAATGTCTTCTAGAAAGTAGTGTGACATTTGGTATACACTTCCTGTCTACCTATCTATTACAGCAATGTATACGATATGCATTAGACTGAAATAGCTCTGAACAAATATGGCAGCTCAGGACTGAATGAGTTAGGAGCGGTTTAAACAGATCATGTTGTAAATCTGTATGACAGTTGTTCACAGATGGTCAGCCTTGGAAACAAGCATGACATCCACTAAATTACATTAAATAACATATAGGTATATGCATGTGTGTGTGTGTGTGTGTGTGTGTGTGTGTGTGTGTGTGTGTGTGTGTCTGTGTGTCTGTGTATATGTATAAATACGTATATGTATATATTGCTGCACATGTTTGTTTCCTAAGCTTTAGAAATGTGCATAGATGTTTCAGATGATTCCCCATGTAACTATAATGACACTATTATTGGAGAAGTATTCCTGCCAGTACGCATGTTCTATGCAAATTTATACTGCCGAGATTCATTTAGACTGTTCTAGACACTCTGCACTCTAAAAACTGTACTCAGATAACTATACTCAATATGCCTGGCTACACAGCTGCACCAAAACTTTTGTCATACCTGATATTATGAGAGTTCCTGCAAACTACACATGAGGAAGAAATGTAGCACTAGAGAATTATGACCACTTGTATAACAAAAGTCAAAGCAGGGCGGATAGTAATGGCTGGATTGTTACACCAAGAATAATTTAAGAAGAGCTGCTCAGCTGTTTTATCAACAACCAAAAGTTCCTCTGTGAATAAGTTTAGGGATGGATTTTACGGTTCTTTTCAGCCAAGAGAATTAAGCATAGTACAGCACCTGGGTGATTGTTATGACGCTATTCAACTCATTGCAAACTGCCTCCATGAGATCTGCATCTATGTCCTTCTCAACTATGAACAGCACATCTCTTTCACATCTCCAGGATTGAATGTGAAAGGTGAACTTGTACAAAGCAGGGAACCAACATGTTTTGGTAGAAAAGAACAGTCTGACTCATTCACTTTTATGCATACAAGTTTTACTTGATAGAAGCAATTACGTTATACTAACATATTACTTTAAAACATAAACCTCTTCCAGAAATAACACCGTTATTATTTTTAAATCTAAATGTTTCATAGAAAGAAAAATAGTTTTGTTAGTTACATTACAAGGTTATGCTGCTTATCAAGGAATAATGACAATCACTAAAGTAAGTACAGGCACCGAAAGGAGGTCCACAAAGTCACGTACCAATCAACAGTCAGAAGGAACAGCCGTTTACTCAAAACATAAAAGCAACACTCCGCACAGCGATTTCGTCAACAAGACTTCTTCAGATGTATGAATAAATGCATCACAAGCTGCTACTTCCTCTTTTATACCGCATGAGCCCTTAATTACATAATTGTTTAATGAGTTAAAACAACAATTAAAGAAACAGATCATAAAAGCAGTTTAAAACCAACCTAACATGTTCCTATATAAATACTAGTACATCAACACATGAATATACAAATATATAAATATAGGAATAAAAGTATTTATATAAATATAAATGCTTAAATGTGCACATAAAAAATATATATGAAAATACATGATTAAATTCTTTAATCAAAATGAATTGCATAAATAAACCTATATACTAAAGTGCATTAAGCAACATTCATCTAAATACAAAATGAATAGGCTAGACGCATATAAATTTAATTAAACATATATTAGAAACCTGTTGCAATGTTGTCATAAAACAGAGACCACACAAGTTACAATTTTGCAGCTCTCATTTTCAATATAGGGGCAATAGATAAATGTTCATTAAGTCCCAGGGTCCGATTGGCCTCTAAAAGCAATTGCCAATATAATTCACTTACCTCAATCCTGGTCTCCCAGGGACCCCCCCTTACATCCTGATCCACCTTTTCAAGTACAAAAAAAACCCATCTAGCCTGTGTGCATGCTAAGGTATGTTTGTAAAGTGCATTGTTATTATCTTTTTTTCTAATGGCATTAAGATGTTCGTAAATCCTTCTTTTTAATTTACGTGTAGTTTTTCCAACATAAAATGCTGCACACTGTTTACATATAGCTAAATAAATCAAACCTTCACTGCAACAGTTGGAAAAGCTATCACTTTTAACCATATAACACCTCTCTGCAATACACACTGAATCCTGGTTTAAAATAAATGGACACTGGGCACAAAATCCACACTTGTAAGTGCCTATTCTTTTTCTATTGGCTAACTTGTAATGTCTTTCCAATAATTCCTTTAAGTTCCTTCCTTTCATGTATGTAAATTTTAAAGGAGCTTTAAACAGTACTTCCAACTCAGAGTAGCAACCAAACTTACCCCAATGTTGGGAAATTATATTTCTAATGTTGGGGGTATCCTGATTATAAAACATAACATAGTTACCCCACAAAACATCGTCCCCTTGATTGTCTGGATGTTTCGGTGTAACATGAGTATCCATAGGGGAAATCTGCCCATAGAGAATATCCACTCTTTCACCCCCCAGAATAGGGCAAAATCTATCTAAATCAGATTAATCACAGATTTGCGAAACTGAGTTGAAGTGTTTGAACAAAGTTAGTAAGAGGCAAAACTACACATCAAATTTGAATGATGTTGAACAAAATATTGTGAAAACACTGAGGAGGGAGGATGTAAGAATTATGAAACCTGATAAAGGTGGAGGGGTAGTTATCATGAGCCAACATATATATAATACTAAACTTAATAACATATTGGAAACAGACACTTATATTGAAGCTTCACTTAATGAGTTAAATGGAGCTTTCAGAAAATTTTATGAACAAATTAATGATATCTTCCTGGAAAAACAAATTGATATAGATTTATATAATTACTTGAACATAACAACTCCCAGAATACCGTTTTTTTTTGAATCCCTAAAATCCACAAATGCATTTTAGACCCCCCCCCCCATGCGTCCAATAGGAGATGGTAGGGATTCCATTACCTCGGCTTGTGCCAAATACATAGATTATGAGTTAAAAAACATAATAAAAAAGAACCACACATATGTAAAGACTCATGGTCATTTTTACAATACATGAACAGTGTTCAGTTTGACCAAGATGACTTTTTAGTAACAATAGATGCTTGTGACCTATATACAGTAATTCCACAAACTATTGGTTTAGAATGGGTCAGTGAGATGCTCATTCACCATAAGGTTAACCATGAGACAAACAACCTTATTATGGAATTGTTGGAACTGGTCTTGAGCAATAATTTTGTTACCTTTAACAAGAAATACTATCTACAAAAGAAAGGCATAGCCATGGGGTCACCATGTGTGTGTGTGTGTGTGTGGGGGGGGGGCATATGCCAATATGGTCATGGCATATTGGGAGAAAAAATTTGTATTTAACTCCAAATATAATACCTTTTTGAAGTCTTACTATAGATTCCAGGATGATATCAGTATCATATGGACTGGAACACAAGATTTACTGAATGAATTTTTCACATATATTAATGGGACTACAGATTTCTTCCGGTTCATTTGGGATGTTCATGTGGAGCATATGAATTACCTGGATGTTCATTTAGAAAAGGACAGAGTCAATGAAATGTACAAAGTTGTGATTTATAGGAAGGACACCTATTCGAATTGCTTCTTGCACTATAGTAGTTCTCACCCAGAGCACCAGAAAAGATCTGTTGTCGAAGGACAACTTGTTTGGGCAGCACGGATGGTAACAACATATTGTGAGTTTTTGGACGAATGTGTCACGTTGCGTACTATGTTCATCAACAGGGAATACCCTAGTACCTTGGTAGCTGCATTAATTCAAGAAGTAGTTGTGAAAAGACGCTATCCTCCAAAAAAAGGAAGCCAATCTGGTGGTCCCCTGCCATAAACAAACTGTACAACAGAAGGAAGAAACTGTTGCAAAAGAGAGTAAAATCCCATGAGTGGAGGAGCTCCCTGGTCAGCCTCAGTAAGAAATTGAGATCCCTTATAAGATCCTCCAAAGCTAGCTATGAAAACAAAATCACCACTAAATCCTAGGACAGCCACAAAACATTCTATATCTATGTCAAGAATCTAGATGGCAACACCCAGATCTGCTCTGAGTTACAGCACAAAGGCACGAAAATTACAGAACCAACTGATATTGCCAACATCCTGGCAGATCGGTTCAGTGCTAACTTTACCCCCCTCTCACCCCCTAAAGGGCCCATATCTATACAGGAAGAATGTAGAGTCTCTGTAATCACAACTACGCAGGTAAAAGCTGCACTCTCTAAAGCCAAAAACACAGCAAACATCCCAGGCTGCATTTTACACGAACTTCAGAACAAACTGGCTCCCCACTTAAGCACCATGTTCAATAATAGCCTCACATCAAGCATTGTGCCCACTGAATGGCGCACAGCAACAGTTATCCCACTCCACAAAGGGGGAGCCACCACTGATCCTGGGAACTATTGACCTATTAGCCTGATGAGCCTGGTCTACAAGGCCATGGAACGTATCATCATGGAACTCATAAGCAAAGACATCGGTTACCTCCAAACTCTGGATCTCACCCAGTTCGGGTTTGTGAAAGGCAGATCGTGCCTCCTGAACCTGATCGACTTCTTTGAGGCAGTCACCAAAGCTGTGGATAAGGGTAAGGTGGTTCACACAGCCTATCTTGATCTTGACAAGGCATTCGACATCATCCCCCATTCTGGAATTATAGCTAAACTAGGTATAAATCCTTATGTCAAAGGATGGGTTGCCAACTGGCTCACTGACAGAACCCACAATGTAAAAGTTGCAGACTCCAAATCTGACCTCAAGGCAGTGACATGTGGAGTGCCAAAGGTTCCATCCTGGGACCTCTCCTGTTTGGTATCTACTTCTCTGAAGTACAGGCTAACACAGAAGGCCTCTGGCTGATGAAGTTCGCAGATAACTGCAAACTAGGAGCCATAGTCAAGTCCCCAAATTATGTGGACATCCTACAGAAGGGCCTCACTGATACAGATGCCTGGTGTCAGAGCCATGGCCTCAAGCTCAATGCCAAAAAGTGCAGTGTCATCCCCTTTAGTAAAAGCTCTGTACCCATGAACTACCACATAGGCAGCAATCTACTTAACACCGAATGCGTGATAAGAGACCTTGGGACACAGGTGGACAGTAGTCTCTCCTTTGATAGTCACATCACCACAGTAGTCAGGAAGTCCTTCTATGTGGCACACCTCATTATAAAAGGGTTCTCATCCAGGAAAAAAGAGGTCATTGTTCCCCTCTACTCATCACTCATTTGACCCATTATAGAGTACAATGCCCCTTTTGGAATGTACCTCACAAGACATCTGCAGCAGCTGGAAAGGCCACAGAAGTACCTCACAAAGAGGATTACTGGCCTCAAACAGATACCCGACAATGACCGCCTCAAAAAAATCCAGCTTTACTCCGTAGCATATCGCCTACTCCGAGGTGATCTCTGCCTAACATATAAAGCTATGTCAAACCCAGAGCTGTTGGACATGCTACACCTAAGGAAATCCCAATCCCTCCAAGCTACATGCTCTAGGGACCTAAACCTTGTCACCACAATAAACAGGACACGGTAGAGGGATAGATTCCTGTCCCAGAGACTTCCTATACTCTGGAACAAGCTACCCATCTATGTCAAGCAAAGTTCTTCATTAGCACTCTTCAAGAAAAATCTTGATGAGTGGATGGGAAATAGGAAATACACCCCTGGGATCACTTCTGTGTCTCTGCTGGACAGTGGCACAGGAAAATAACTTTCTTGGGTGGCGTAAGCTATGGTACCTTGCTGCCTAGGCTTACGTAGGCCCTTGGGCTGATAGCCTAGTACCTACCTATGAACCTATGAACCTATAAGGTTGAACAAGCATTTTAAGCCCATCTTGGATCAATCTAAAACTAGTTGTAACTCTTTAAGTCCAAGACACTGTGACATGTACTTTGCACAACAGGAACAACATAATGTAATGCAGATAGAGTCTGTCTTTTCTAAAGCGCTGGTGATTATCATTTCTCAGGATCATAAGGCAATTAGGGATGTATTTATGAAAAACTGGCCCATTTTAACAGAAGACCCCCACATTAGAACCCACATGGATGAGAAACCCAAAATTGTGTATCGAAAAGGAAAGAGTTTTAAAGAGATATTTAAACCAGTTATGTATAGGTCCATCCAAACAAATTTGGGTATGTCAAGATGTGGGGTATGTCATTGGTGTCATAAAATCAACATTGCTGATAGTTTTTATTTAAGAAACATCAAATATTTTGTAAAGAGTAAATACACTTGTAATTCAAAAGCAGTGGTCTATTTAGCTGTCTGTAATTCAGGCCCAGTATTTTATGTTGGAAAAACTGAGCGGCGTCTCACTCAAAGAATATATGAACATGAATATATCATAAAGACAATCAACTTAAACAATGCTTTAGCAAAGCATGTCAATGAGTTTACTAGCCATCAGTTCTTCTTTATGGCTATAGACCATGTGAACATTGTGGAAAAGGAACCATGGGGGGGGGGGGGGGGGCATATCTAGACCTCAAAGAACTAAAATGGCAAATCAGAGTTCAAGCTGATAAATGGTCAGGAATTAATGAATGCACTTCCATAGCACCGGTATTAAAACTAAAAGCACTACAAAGAAAGAAAATTAGTTAATGACATGCATTTTTTTAAGTTGTTATGTTTTGCATGCTATTACAGTTGTTCCTTTATTAGTAACCATTTACATGGTCCTTGTCTAACATTGTTAGATGTAACATAATTATATAGTTTTTTTACATGTAAACATTTTTATGACATTTTAAACATTTTTAAATTTTAAATATTCTTAAATGTTAATTTATTAAGTATTTAAAATATATATACATATATTTTGTGACAATTCCAAGTTATTTGTGAGCAAATCCACATATTAGGTTGATATGAAATGGTTAGATTATTTATGTTTTGGTTTGATATTTACATATATATGTTAATTTATGTTACTGTATTGTAATGAGAGCCCAATGGAAAACAAAGTGGCTACATAAAAGGAAGTGATGTAACACATTTTAAATGTCTGAGGAAGTTTAACGGAGATTTAAACGAAAGCGCTAACACTGTTTATTTTACCATTAAAATATAAATTGTTTTATACAATTCAAGTTTGTGGTTTGTAGCTGAGGAGACGTGGTGCATTGGCTTTTTCAATTTTATACATCTGAAGAAATCTTGTTGACGAAAACGCTGTGTGGAGTGTTGCATTTATGTTTTGAATAAATGGCTGTTCCTTCTGACTATTGCTTGGTACATGACTGTGTGGACCTCCTTTTGGTGCCTGTACTTATTTTTTGTTGGTTACCAGTATCTTCAAGCACCTTGCCTCATTGTTTTGTTTGTTGACAATTACTAAAGTCTTGGATTTGTACTACATCATTTGCTGTATAAATAGAAACTATGGTAACTAAAATTACTCTAATGAGTTAGTAAGCTATATATACAGCAAAATAGCATTTAGAATTTACAAGAGAATGCATTTCATTTTCTCTTTCTAATGGAAACATCCTCTCACAGCCTACAGTCCTTATGCTTGTATTGTATTGTAATAGATACTTTTTATAATATTTCTTTTCACAATGTGCTGCACATTATACATACTGACTGTATCCGTCCAGTTACTAATGTGACTGTTTCAGAAAATTCAGAAAGGCACAAAAATTTAAAAAAATGTCAATAAATGCAAGTTATGGCTGTAAAAATAGAACCTATGATTTATGGATCAACTCTACCGACTTCACCTTACTTTTGATTCATTCATTCCTTTTTCCCCCACAACAGTTAATGTTACTAAGCAATTATTTCTGAAAGTGTTATTGACAGTGACAATACCTTTGGCTATGTACTACTGAAGAAAAGAAGTAATATTTAATTAATATTTTGTGACTTGTTTGAAAAACTAAAACTAAAAATGATTAAATCAGCTAGATACATCATACCATACTATTTTTGTTTGTTTACAGGCATAATACTGGTGGGCTTCAAGTGGTCAAATGCTCTGCAATAAAAATGCCTTTTAGAGATGTGGTTTTATAATGTCCTTTGGAAAAAAAACCTCAACATCTGCATCTTAGTATTGGTCTGGTCACACCAATCTGTATTCTAGTCAATGCATGTATATAATTTACCAAATAAAGCTTTTAACTGCATATGTCACTACTTTAGTGGAGTGATGTCACAGCATTTTTAAATGAATTATAAATACAGCTTCCAGTTCTGTGAAAAACAGCCACAGAGTTAATCATATATATGATATGTGTGGTGACCAAAGGAAATAAGACTTTTCAGATTCTGATAGTTCAAGCAGATGCATTTCTTATATACTTTTGCCAACACTGACAAACTGCATTTATTTCTAAACCTGCTGCACTTTTAACAGGGTATTGTTTTCTGTATACAGTGGGTTCTTAGCAAACTATTTTCCGGGGAAAAAAGAAAATAAATATTTCCTTAAACTAAAACCTGGAAAAGGATTTATTCTTATCAATAAATATTAAATAACATCATATACTGAACCTCAGTCATTTCACCAAGTATATAATTGTTCTTTAGAAATGTCCTGTAAGACCTATGCTCTGTCACTACTACACTGCAAATACAAGAAAAGAAAAAAATAGGCGATTTTAAGATATGACTTTTCTTGGTGTGTCAGCACTGGAATAATACATCTGAAGTTAGCCAAAGGACAACAGACTTAATTATGTTTCAAGTCTTTCATTACCATGTGTGACATCATTGCCTAGGGTAAGATCCTGCCAAGCACTGACAAAGATGAATGTGTTATGTAACCCATAATGGTTACTCGAGTGCAGACTATTCACTTCTGGGCAACATTAGTACCAGACTGTATCAGCGATTAACCACTAAAAGATAGCTGAACTGTGCATGGCCAAAACTAATGTCAACATGAACAATCAATTAAAAATAAAGAAGATGAAGTAAAACGTAACTGGAACAGGTTTAGTTACCATTTGTTTGGATAGAATGGAAAACATACATTAGTCAGAGAAAACAGAAATACCCACGTATCTTTGAAGTCAGTAATAAATTGCCATCATCTAAATTTTGAGGGCTACAAAGTCCTGAAAGTGATCCTACATCCAAGTGTTAACACAATCTCTTTTGATGTTCAGTCAGTCTATTGCCTGGACTGCTTTCTTTATTGTTCCTGTCCATTTTAAAGTGGAACTATTGCCTAGCAGCTCATTTATCTAGCTGTGGCAGGTATTTTTGTTGTAGCTTTCAATACCGCCACTGCAGCCTCTGTCAGAGTGTGGGGTGTATTCACTAGCAGAGAAAGCACTGGTGTCAACAAAGTCCAAGTTCAGGATTAAACTTGTGGAGCAATCGGGTAAGGAAGGCTCAGATTCCTATTCCACTGCAATTGTTGAGCAAGACAATAAGGGAAATGTCCACAGTTAAATATCAGCAGTGGTCTGTACACAAGACACTGATACAGATAGTAAGTAGATTAGTTTAAGATGACTGGCATGCAGTGTATATGTCCATAGCCTAACCAGTGGTGGCACTCATTATATTCGTCTCTGGTAAATACCTGATGAAGAGAGGAATTCAATAACAATATTATCACTGTGTTTTGGATGACAATTTTCTTTTTGAAAATTTTGCAATGTGAGTTCTGTCACAGTGTGTTGTTTTGTATGAGCCAGGGGTATGCTTTTTTGTTTTTTCCACTTTTCTCCACTGTGGCATGATTGTGGAGTTGGTATACATAATTTGGAGTGGGCTGGAGGCAGAGCCTCCTGCACATGGGGTGCAAGGAGGCTTGCCCCACTGCAATTTTTTTGTTTGCTTTTTTTTTTTTAGATTTTTTGTGCTTAACATTTTTTAAATTAAATTTTCAGTAAATGATTATCCAAAAAGAAGATTGTTAATGACTCATAGTCATACCTCTCAAATAGACAGATTTTCACAGAACGCCCAGTTTTTGCCTGTCTGTTCCTCTTAAAATTTGTGGTCTTATGGCAAATCAGTAAGGACTAAAGTCACTAAATAAAGACGTACATTTCAGTTTGATAGGTTCATAGGTTCATAAGTAGGTACTAGGCTACTGGTCCTAGGGCCTATATAAGTCTAGCCAACAGACTTCATATCCTTCTAAAAATACATCCTAACACAAATCCTATTGCTCCAGCAACTTTCTACATTTATAAGAGCAATATTTAAAATCTGTCACTATTTTTGAGCCTTTGACCCCCATTATTTAAGGCTTTGTCCAGATTCCTTGATCTAAGAGGTTAGGAGCTAATAGGTAAACCGCACAACACTGGCAATAATGTCATTATATATGCAATTCAGCAGATGTGGACAGGTTCATAGTTAACTTAACAATTTTCCCAAAAAGGGCATGTAGATATTTAAATCAGGATGTACAGAAGGTTGTGGACCATCCAACAACAGGAATTGTAGGATAGATTGATGGAGGAACTAGACGTAAGATTGACAGGAAAGGTGTGATGAGCAGGATGGATGTGGTTACTTGAGAGTAATAGAAATGGGACTAAATTAAAAAAAAGACAGTTGTTGTATGAGCGCAAACTGATCTTAGCTAATTGGTTCTGGATACAAAAGATGAATATATGGTGGTCAAATACAGCTTGAACTTATAGCAGCTTATTTTCATTTTATCCTTTGCTGACTGTTTTATTTTTTTACACAAGGCTGGTGGCCTCTTAGGAGGTTAGAAAGGACTGAGAAGAGAGATTAGATAAGCAATTCACAAAGAAACAACATATATGTATATCTCCCAAATATACAACAAAATCTAGAAGATTTAGGATTTTGCCTGGAAATGTTTACATAGATATTTGTATACCCCAAGTAGACTCCAGAGAATTTCTCCTCAGGCAGACAGCAAATTTTGGAGGTGTGAAGGGGAATAAACAGGTAATTGGGAGCATATTTTCTGGGAATGTCGTGAGTTGGCAGACTATAAGGATTCCCTGTGGGATGCACTGTCGAAGATGCTGGGTGGGCAAATTGGTCTGATGAGGGAGATGATTTTCTGAGCAATGATACAGAATCAGAATTGCATGGACATGGTAAGCCCTGCTGGGTCTAATAATGGTGGCTGCCAAAAAAGCAGCTACTAGAAAATGGAAATCAAAATAATGGCTAAGGTGTTTGCCTTACAAACACAAGGTGCAGGGTTTGAGTCACACAAGGGATAATTGGCTAGGCTTAAAAAATGGCCCACAAGGGCAGTTAGCCTAGTACTAACCTATGAACATAAACCAACTATACTGGGGGCAATGAATATAGTAAAAGAGATAAAACAACTGGAATTGAGATCTTTAGAAAAGGGTAGGAGCAAACTACATAGGAAAAAATGGGAATTGTGTGAACAATACATAGAAGGGAGGAATGAAGTTTAAAAGGTGGTAGGACTTAAATGAGCTGTGTAATATCTGAGTGAGAAAGATTGGATAGATTATAAGTCATGTAAAATGCTTACAACTAGGAGTGTGTCGGTGTGGTTTGTTTTCATTTATATAAATGCATGATCGCCTGTGTCGTAAGTGATTGTTTAATAAAGATGTTTCTTGTTTAAAAAAAACAGGAATTTAATAATGTATGTAATGTTGCTTAAGTTATATGATTATAGCAATATATGTGAAATATAATGTTTGTTATGTTAATATAGCTTGATTACTTTTATACGAATGTAAATTTGCCTATGTCACAAGTGATAATTTGATAAAGGTGTTTGAAAAAAAAAAGACTAGTCTTCTCTTTTCAGAGAAGACTCAAGGAGAAATTTGGTCAGGGCATCAGGGAAATTCCAGTACACTTTCTGATGAATGCCATGGGATTTTTCACATCCACCAGAGCTACCACCAACTCAATCACATGGGACCTTGCCTTGCACCCCTAATGCTGCACTGTATTGTCAAAATTTGAAAAAAAAAATCAATCTAGTCACCTGCAGTGAGAAAAGAACCCAAAGCCTTCATGTCTTCCAGCATCATAGGTGAGTATGCTACCTGTTGAGTAACTCTCAATGAAAAGTTTAAGAGATCAGTACAAATTTATATCTGTGATTATTCAGAATGAAACCCATTGAGATATCGCAGCTGCAAAAATATAAATGATGAAAAGCTGTCTTGGCTTTAGTGTGATTTAATCTCAATACCACATTTCTTCCAAGGACTATTTTTCTGTACAATTCATTAAGCTTCAAATAAAGGAGAACAACTTTATGTTGCACGATAGTTATTTGTTTGTAAGAATCAAGATTTATATGTATGCTCTTGATTTAAGATACTTAGTAAGATGCATTTTGCATAGGTCCATTTGAGTTGGGTTTACATAGCCTGGGTATGTTCAGTCTACTGGATTAGTAATATTCTAAATCAAAATGTTACAAAGACCATTATGTTTATAGAGTATCATGTCATTTTTGCTTTTCATATTAACTGCCTTGTATACCTATACTATATACTCAGTGACTTCATGGACTGTATTTAATTAGGGTTCCTAGGCCCCTAGTACATATTCAATACATTGGAGCCAACAACAGTTTTCAATGACAGAATAGCATTATAACAATAATAAATAGCAATACCTGATTGTCCTGTTAACTAACATTACCAAACCAGAGCTGAAAAATAGATAACATCACAAAGAAATCAATCCACTCAACATAAAATTTATTTTGCACCTCCCCAGTGTAAGTATCTGTGTGTGTGTGTTGGAAGGGACATTTAACTTATACAGCTCTACTAAGACAGAACAACTTCAAAGCTGCTGCACAGCATCTAAGGGTATGTTGCACCTCTGCACATGTGTTGTGATGCACCAGATGTGTATATATTATGATTAGATATGTCATGCTAATTGTTAGGTTGCATAAGCTAAATTACAGCAGCATGGATTTCCAAAAACAATATACTTCATAGGTAAGTACTAGGCTAGCTGCCATTGTAGGCCATCTTGAGCCTAACCAATTTCTCAGGATAAGAATCAAGCCCTATAAGTCATAACTGCAAGGTAAACACCTTAACTATTATGCCAGCCAGAACAAAAAAATCCTTCAGTTAACCAATGAATGCACTGCAACATTCTGTGACATTGGTGCAGGAAAAGGGATATCTAGTAACCAGCTGCTGGTGAATTCTGCCTGGTTAAGTAGGCTGCAGTAAGTACTATGAGTAATCCATTACAAGTCAGGCATATCCAACCTAACTAATAAAATGTGTAGCTGTGTGCATATGTATATGTGCGTCTGGTTTATTATCAAAATGCAGAACGGCACTTACATGAAACTGGAATGGTTGAATGTGTCTTTTCCAGTTTCCATAATGCCGTTCTGAGGAATGTTCAAATGCACATTATCAAATGGTAGTGTACATTCGCTAATGTGCATTTCACATTCTGATAACAGACTGCACTACAGTGGGGATCAGGAAATGTACTCTTTTCCTCACTGTAGTGTGAATTTGGAGTTTGAATATATAATATGTAGGTTGGGGGGGCAGATTTGTAACAACATATGGAAATAATACCTTTAGGGTTAGAGAAATAATGAAAAGGCATAAGCCTTCATTAACAAATGGCGCATTTTTTGAAAGATGTAGTTTTTGATACATGTACAATGACATATGAAAGGAAAAGTCTGGGTCAGTTTTTTTCAGGTTTTAAACAAATTGTGCAAATGCCACAAAATTTGGGAACAAATGCCATCAGGAGATATTATCTATGTGTTAATCATTTTAATCATTAATATGTATGTAGGACAAAACATTTCACAATGGTAAATACCTCCAGAACATATGAGTTAAGAATATTTATAAGTTGTAGTGTAGACTGGATACTTTATCAGGTGACATGTAGATGTGGAGCGTTTTATGTTGGACAGACATCTTTAATATGGAAACAAAGAATTTCATTACATATTAGTAACATCATATGTAAGAGAAAGCAAAGTGCTTTATATTAACATATGCAGAAACCTTTGGCGGCTGGGTCTACCTTTAGAGGAACAGGCAGAATACTTAGTGATCATAATCTACAAAAACATCCAATATTAAATAATAAAGAATACAACTGGATAATGAATTAAGTGGCAACAAAATAAGTGTTTGAATATTTAAGAATTCATCTCAGTTGCTAAAAACTTACATTATATCTAAATGATATGTTTGTGAACAGTGACTTTAGATACTGTGCAGAGTTAACACGTGACTGTAAACGTTAACAATGAGGGAGATTTAAACAAGGTAGTGGTTGGATGATAGGCAAAAGGATTGAAAAAGCAGTTTCAGTTGAAACTTCAGTCTGCAAAAAGATGTCTTCACATTGAGTATTATCAGTGCATTCTCAGACTGATTGTATTACGTTATAATTATTATAACGTACACATAATCCTTTAAATAATGGGTTCACTCACGAAAATGTACAGGTCATGCTGTGTTGGGTGGTTGCATAAGGTGTTTACCTCACAAACTCAAAGTACAGTGCTTGATTCTCACCTTTGGTCACTGTCTAGACAGGTTTACCTTCATATGTTTCAAAGCACATTCTTCGAATGTGCACATACGCGAACCATTTAGGTGAATTCTGTCACACCCACTTCCCTAAAAGTTGAAATAATATTGAATTTTGACATTTCCGATCACTCCACCACTGAAACAAGTGCTACCATGGGTCAAAAAGGGGGTGAGATTTTGTAATTTGGTGCTTCAGTTTTCTCGATTTTGGAAATTCGTGGTTTGCAGTTCGCGGCAGCAGTTTCGAAGATGAGGCCGTCGAACATATGAAGGTAAACCATCTAGAGAGTGCTTAGGTGTGAAATAGTTTGCAGACTGACTGCCTAGTATCAACCTATGGAAAGTCCATTTTTTAGGCCTCACTCAGACATCATTTATTTTCCTTGTCTAGCCCCAACTGGGCTGTGGGTTCCTATTACGTTGTCAAACTTCAACAAGTTCGAACCCTATATGGTCAAAACCATATAGTCAAACTTGCTGAAGTTCGAATACAGAAAACAAAATAAATAAAAGATGCAACAGTAAACTAACTGTTGCAAGCAGGGGGCAAGCCCCCCTGCACCCCCCACACCCCTGCTCTTTAAATATTTATTTATTTATTTATTTATTTGCAGTTGGTTTACCAGGATAGTCCATTGGGCCAAAATGAACTAGTTTTCAATGGAGTCCTGGGGAGAAAAGCTCCAAACAATCTAGGTTACAATAGCTTATTAATGATAGATAAACAAAATTTAAGAATCACTTAAACAATTTCAAATAGCACATGTATCATTAGGAGTAGTACAGAGTTGTGATAAAACTTACAGATATAAAGAATTGAGATTCACTATACAATTTCAAATAGCACATGAGACATTAGGAGTAATACAGATTTGTGATGAAACTTACAGATGATACAGACAACAGACAACAATTTCATTAGTTTAAGAAACATTAGGAGTAGTATGGACTGGAGATGAAACTTGTAGAAGATACAGACAACATGTGGAATATTGCAAAGATATTGAGAAGTCATATGTATTAGAAGCATACAAATGAAGAGGTGCAGCCTAGTGTATTTATGGAAGATCCATAAGAATAAAAATGTATGAGTTGGGGAAAATAGGACAATTGTTGGTGAGGAGGAAGATGGACTTTATTAGTGTTTGTTATGTAGGGTGGGAGCAAGAGCATTCCCACTGGGATACTAGATGAGAATGAAGAGATTTTTTGAAAATGAAATGGTTACAGGTTGTGCGAATGGATGATGGTAGGGAGTTCCAGAGGCGTGCAAGGCCGTAGGATAGAAAATTTTTACCTGGGGGACTATTAGGTTTATGGACCTCTAGTAGATTTTGGTTGTTGGTCCTTAATACTCTATCTGGTAGGTGCATTTTAAAGGTAGTAGAAAGGGAGGGGCATAGGGAGGGGTCAAAAATAAGCTTATGTGCAAGACTTAGTTGAATGTAGGTTAGGTGGTTTGGTAGTTCTAACCATTGTAGTTTTTGGAGAGGGGAACAGTGGTGGGTGTAGGACTTGTGGCTGGTAGCGAATTTAGTGATTTTGTTGAAGCAAGAGGAAAGTTGTTTTTTTAGAGAAGATTGTAGATTACATAGGAGTGGAGCTCCATAGAGAAGGGAGGGGATAAGAAAGGAGGTAGCAAGAGTAATCTTAGTGGCTGGTGTAAGGTAATGGTTTTGTCGGTAGAGCATGCCTAGTTTTTGATGTTTTTTTTTTGATATTATGTTGTAGGTGGGAGTTAAATTTGAGCTGGTTATCAATCTGGACCCCAAGTAGCTTAGTCTCTGACACTAGTTACAGAGGTGAGTTGTTTTGACTAGTAATAGAGAATGTGTTCATATTGATGGAAGAGACTTTAGAGGGGGAGAACAACATTAATTTGTTTTTGGAGGCATTGAGTGCTAGGTGATTACTTTTCATCCATTGCTCCATGATTGCAAAGGCATCTTGAGTAATCTTTAGGAGTGTGGGGAGGGCTGTGGCCGAAGAGATAATAGTTGAGTCATCTGCATATTGGATGATGTTTGAGTATGGGATAGCAGTGTGGAAATCATTTATAAATATATTAAAGAGAAGGGGACCCAGTATGGATCCTTGGGGAACTCCGGTGAGGTTATGAAGAAATGAGGAGGTGGCCTTTTTCCATTTTACAGCCTGATATCTGTTAGATAAGTAACTGGAGAACCAGTTTAATGTAGAGGAAGATAGGTTGAGTTTTGAGAGTTTAGTTAAAAGTAGGCTGTGTGAGATAGTGTCGAAGGCCTTAGAGAGGTCGAGTAGTAGGGTAGAAACCATTTGGCCAGAGTCACGGACTTTATTTACAATTTCAAGGAAGGAGAGGAGGGCTGTCATAGTGCTATGATTTGGTCTGAAACCATGTTGTGTGGGAGTTAGAAGGTTACTATCTAAGAGATGTGGTAGGAGTTGTAGTTGGATACTCTTTTCTAGGAGTTTGGAGATGGGAGACAGGATGGCGATGGGGCAGAAATTAGATACATTGTTATTGTTGCCACCTTTATGTAAGGGTATGATAAAGGCCTTTTTCCAGATTTGGAGTACGGTATATTCTTGGATAGAGCGGTTGATTAGAATGCTAATGGGGTAGGTGATTGCTTCTGCAGCTATGCTTAGAAAGTGAGAAGGGATGTTATGTGGAGCATTAGTGCATGGCTTCAGTTTCTGAAGGAGTTTCTTTATAGTAGAAGTGGGTATAGGTTTTAATGAGAATAGAGGGGAGTGGGAAGGGGGGCTATTAAGGGGAGATGGAGATGTTGAGGAGGTTAGGGTAGGAGATGAGGTGGAGGGTGGAGAGTTACTAGATGGTAATGAGGGAGTGGTGGCAGTGTTGTGTAGAGTGCAGGTAGGGTGGGGTGGTATAGTATTGGAGTATGTGGTGGTGTTAGAGAATGCAGATGTTAATTTAGAAATAGAATCAATGAAGAAAGAGTTAAATTGGTTAGCTAAGTCTAAATCAGGAGCATTAGGGTCTGGGGTGGGGGTATCTGGTTTGCTGGGGTTAAGTAGAGTAGAGATACCTTTCCAGAATTTCTGAGGATTTGTTTTATTATTATTTTGGAGTATGGAGAAATAGTTTTGTCTATCAGATATGATGAGCTTTTTTACTTTATTTCGAAGTGTTTTGTATTCATTATGAGCTAGGGTACTCCTGTTTTTCTGGTAGTGTGCCCAGACTTTGTCTCTGAGCCGCATTGTTGATAGTGTGTTTTTGGTAAGCCAAGGGGCAGTTCTAATTTTTATTCTCTTTGTCCTTAATGGAGCATGGGAGTCTAGTACTTCCAAGAATTTTGAGTTGAAGAGGGCTACTGCCTCATCAAGAGGTAATGTTTTTAGACAATTCCAATTTATTGCTTTTAGAGATTTTGAGAAGACTGCTGGGTTGAAGTTTTTTTGGTTACGGATAATAATATAGTTATGTGTGCGTTGTAGAAGTTGGGGGATTCGATGAGTGAAAATGGGTATGTGGTCACTGAGGGGATCAGGCAGAGTGCCACTGTTGGAGAAATAATGTGGATGAGAGACTAGAATCCAATCTAGAATACTGCCACTAGTGAGGATTTTTGATGGGCGTGTTACAGAGTTTATTAGCTGTGTAAAATTGTAGAGGTTGATGTTAAGAGGGTTTGTAGAGGACTGAATGGAGGCCCAGTTAATATTCATATCTCCTAAGATTATTGTTTCATTGCTAATGTTGTTAGAGAGCCAGGAGAGGATATCTTCTAGACTAGAAATATTATCTCCTGAAGGGATGTAGAGGGAGGCTATACATATGTGTTTGTGTTTGTTAATTTGCAGTAGTGTGAGGAGTAGTTCAGTGTTGTTAAAGTGTGGTGTAGGTTTATTATAGGGAGTAACTGTTAAGGAGGATGAGTATAGGAGAGCTACTCCTCCACCTTTTTTGTGGGACCTGTCTTTTCTAATGATAGAATAGTTTGGTGGAGTTATTTCAGAATCTTTTATATGGGGTTTTAACCATGTTTCAGAGATGGAAAGGATGTCTGTTTTATTATGTATTAGCCAAGCATGGAGGTTAGGGACTTTGTTTACTATACTTTGGGAGTTTAAAGAAGCAAGTAATATGGACGTGTCTGTAGTGGATGAGGTAAGGGGGCCTGGGTTGGGATGGATATCACCTGATAATAAAGTGGTTATCAGATGTAGGATTGGGTTGGATAGGTAATTGGACAGTTTAGCAAATATATTGGGTTGAAGTGTAATTCTGAAGGATTTATTAGGTATTATGGGGGTAGAGTGATTTAGAGAAGTGATAAGTTTGTGCTGAAAGAGTAGGAGGTTTTTTAAAGGATATAGATGGGGAGAAATAGGTGTGTGTGAGTATGAGATAGGGGTATTAAGATGGTTGGTTACATGGAAGGATTGTGAGTGGTAGGAGTTAGTAGGTTGGGTGAGGTAGAAAAGATAGGATAAATTAAGAAGTAGTTGTGATAGAAAGGGGATGAATGAGAGTTTTGCGAGCATGATGAAATGGGTTTACTTACAGGTGAAGTGTTGTTGATGAGTTATTTATGGGCGTAAGAGGGGAAATATGTATATAGGAATTGGAAAGTAGTTAAATAGTAGGGAAGGGGAGGAGAGTAATTTATGTTAGGAGGGGGTGTGGTTTTGGAGTGGGTTAAAGAGAAAGTGGAGCTTATTGGCTAGTTGAGATAATCTTGGGGAGGAGAATGAGTGTCGATTATGGTGGGATGGGGAGTGGGTGTGTCACAGGTATAAAGAAAATGATTGGTGTAGAGTGGTAGTGGTTGTGGTTTAGGGGAATAAGGGTAGAGGTGTTGGGGTGGGTGGAATTTGGGGGTAGGGTAGGGGAGCGGAGTGAGCCCACAGGGCAAACGGAGCGGGCTACAGCAAGTAGTGGAGGATATAGCAGAGACAATCAGTAAGTACTGTTAGTAGGAGATAGACAGATGAGGAGGTAAGTAGCAGCTAGAAAAGCAGGAAGGTAAAAAGAGAGGACAGTGCCGGGGGAAATTAAGAAGCCATAAATAGTAAAGGTAGCAGTGAGAGTGAAAGGTGTTGACTATGAGCAGAGCAAGGGTAGAGAGGGGAAAGAGGGTGGCTGAGAATAGTCTGAGAGAATATAAGAGGAGGAATACAGTGAGAAAGGACTAGTAGACTATTGGGGGTGGGATACAGAGAAATAAGACTACTAGATTATGGGGAGCGAGTAGGGATAGGAGGTAGAATATACTGCCACCTAGTGGGCCAAAATGGATACTACAGAAGGTGACACTGATGATAAATAAGAGGAGAAGACGAAGGTAAGTGGCGAGGGATAATCTGGCAAGGAGGTGTTTAGTCAAAGGAGAGGAGTCTGGCTGCTGGTGACCCTGACTCAGTGGCAAGAGTAGTATACAAGATCAAATAACGGGATAATAAGTTTAATTTAGCTTTCAGTATGGGTCAATATTGAAAACATACTTAGTAAGTTCTGTAAAACAGGTGAGAGTACTGGGTAACAAAGGATGGTCCACTTTGGCACGGCTTAGAGGTGATCAGGGGGTTCTTAGAAGCCCAGCTGGTATCTTCTTGCAGTGTACTGGTTAGCTTTCTGGGTGGGTGGGGAGGTAAGAAGAAGGATAATAAGTTGTAGTAAAGCAATCGTGAGAGATTCAAGTGTACAGATAAAAAGGAGGTAGGACAGTAGTTTAACAAATATGAGCAAAAATAATCTAATTGTAAATTTCTACAGAATATCAATGAGAAATAGTTAAGGTCTAATCATGTAATCAAACAAACAATTAAAAAGACACTCAAGACTAAGCTAGGTCAGAAAATGCAGTAAAATATCACTTTTAAACACTCTGGACTATGCATGAATCACAGTGAAGTTACAGCTACTGCAGTCAGGTATCGAGTAAAACATTCTAGTCTTATTCTAGGTTTAACATGCAGTCTGATACAATCTATCTAAATATTGTATGATCCAAAACATTGTAACTGGGGTGAGGTAATTATAGAGCAGATGGTATTCTATGATAAAAACTTATACATTATTACAATTAAAAAGAGCGGTAAAGTGGACAGCTATAAGCACTGGGATGTAGCAGGAGTGGTGTTAAACAAGGTGCGCAACACACACCTCGTGGGAGGAACCACAGACCAGGTAGCTGCTGGCATTTTATCACTACAACTTTGGGAGGACATCGCGTGATTATAAAAATGCTTAAATTAACAAACTAGTATAAATCTGTATATCAAACACACAAAATTAAACAAAGCAAATATTATGCCACTGTGAAGTATAATTTAGTATATCAAACACATTAGGCCACTGTGTAGTATAAATCAGTATATCAAACATGTAAAATTAAACAAAGTAAATATTAGGTCACTGTGAAGCCCAGTGAAATGCCTAGCACTAGCTGCTAGCGTTTCAGACTTGGGTAGCAAGGGCGCAAAAACTAACAAACAATCGTTTAATCTGCATCGGCATAACCAGAGTAATACAATAAGAAAAAGCCAATGCTATTCGCAACTTACTGTTCAACAGTTAGTCGCATACACTCCTCGGTAAGCATGCACACTGTTAAGGTGCTTTTGCTATACCGATAGCGCAAGAAAACATTATAACCTCAACAGTCAGTTACAACAGTTCAGAAACACCGAATCATCAAGCGTTAAGCAAATATAAATAATAACAGTACACACTGATATGAGAACTTGCAAAAGGTTTAGGCTAGCAGCACAATATAAACAAAAACAAATGAACAAAATGAGACTTACAGAATATTTGCGTACTCTGAGCTTGAAGACCGCACTATAGTGCAGAAAGGGAATATTTCACTTTAAATCACTGTAGTGTGATCTCGGAGTTGGTATATTTAAAGAGCGGGGGGTGTGGGGGGTGCAGGGGGGCTTGCCCCCCCTGCTTGCAACAGTTAATTTACTGTTGCATCATTTATCATTTTTTTTTTTGCTGTGTTCGAAGATTTGAAACTTCGAACAGACAAGTTTGATATTGTCATGTTCGAAGTTTCAAAACTTTGATCATGTAATAGGAACTCCTGGGCTGTCACACTTTACACCTCCAGGACCTTTGGACGAGCAAATGTTTTTCACTTGTTGGTTATTCAGATGAGACACTGATTTCTTAAATGCCTTTTAAATGCAGCCCTGTTCTTCTCAGTAGTAATGAGTAATTAGCACCTTATTTATTATCTAATACATATAAACTCCTGACTAGCACTCTATTTGAACATTGTCATATACACACTCTAGCAAAGGCACAGTCACACACTTATTACATTTAACATGACACAGTTACACCACTCCCAACATAAAACCACCAGTTCTAGACTCAAACCACAGGGTCTTGACAATGAATTGGCATTTCTTTTGGTCCATGGTCATAGTATACTAAAAGGGGTGAAGGGATAACATTCAGTGGTACAGTTTTGTATTGTCATCAGACTGCCTACTCAGGCATCATAGAGGGGTATGGTTTGCTACCGAAGTTGAAATGCCTACTTAACAGATAATATTTCAGGAATAAAAGGCCCACTTGATTTCTAGGCACTCTGAATGGATGTGTATTATCTTTTGCCATTTCTCAACTAATTGCTGGCACAGTACACAAGGTGTTCCTCACCTTGAATGTCTTTGAATAGCATCACCTCCAAACCTACCTCTGATACCTTTGAATACAAGGTAAAATATTTTGGAAACTTGATAGTTACCAAAACAAGTTCACAGGAAATATCCTTTATAGTCCATTAAATGCGCTCTCTGCCTCAAGATACCATTGAATATTCATGCAAACTTTCTATTTTGTGAGATATGTCAAAGGGCAGACAATAGTCAAAAAATTAAGTTCAAACTTTCTGTAATACTTAGCTCATCTAAGAAAAGCCTTCACCTGTTTCTCAGTGGAGGGTGCCAGCCAGTTTTTTTATGGCCTTTTTTTCCTACTTGCAGTCTTATCACTCTTCATCTTATAAGATATCCCAAATACGTGACTGCCACCATGCCCAATTTATTATTCTTAGCATTCATTCAAAATTCCCAGTTTTACAGATTCTAGCATAGCCAATACTTTTGGTAAGAGAGCTTCCAATGCATCTGAATGAATGACCGCATCACTCAGGTACACAAAAGCATATCATGAGTGGGGTTTCAAGATTTTGTCAGCCTCTAAAAGGTGGCTGAAGCTCCCATGTAGGCCAAATGGTAACATGGTGTAACGAAACAGACCATCCTGGTTTGCAAGGGCTATTTTTTCTTTGGTAGTGGGGATAGTTGTTATCTTCCAATAGCCATTTGTCAAGTCCAGTGCTGTTTAGTATCTGCTCTTTTATAGGTTCTTGATCAGCTCATCAACCCTGGGTATGTGATAGGCTTCAAATTTTGAAATGTTATTCACTTTCCTCAAGTAACTGCAGAAGTAGCACTACTAGCCTGCTCTATTCACTCTCTGACTGTTATTGCACCTAGTTTCTGTATTTTGTTTTGAACTTTTTTAACTAATTGTTTATGCGACTCTGGTACTCTAGAATGCCTTAGTCTAACTTTCACTGTAAATTAAAAATTATCTCACCATCTAATTTTATATATGTGACAAATGATTTCCTTAGCTGCATCAGAAATTCAAGGGTATTTCCTATATGAATTTTAGTTACAGACTAAAAGCAGAACTTTCTATGTCTTCCATGCTGCAATATATTAATTGAGAGATTTGTTCCATCTCTCGCTTTCCTGGTTGTTTAACTCTTGTAGGTCACTACATTTATTCTTTCAAACCTATCACTTGACCACATTTTTATTTGGAGAGCAAAAGTACTACTACGTAATCTCTTGTATTAAATTCTCTGCCAGCAATTCTTCTTTTTGAATGTTTGACTATCCTTGTCTGCCAGCATGTGTTCCTCTACAATGGGTTTATGCTGTCCTGCAAACCAATATACTATTCTATCACACTTTGAAACTCTCTCTTCTCTCTCCTCTCCTCTCTTCTCTTCTCCATTCTTTCTTCTCTTCTCTCTTCTCTTCTCCTCTCTTCTCTCTTCCCTCTTCTCTTCTCTCTTCTCTTCTCCTT
The DNA here is from genome assembly GCF_019279795.1 of Protopterus annectens. NCBI lineage: Eukaryota > Metazoa > Chordata > Ceratodontiformes > Protopteridae > Protopterus > Protopterus annectens. The sequence continues at coordinate 1,313,105,935 of NC_056733.1, forward strand.
TCCTCTCCTCTCCTCTCTTCTCTTCTCCATTCTTTCTTCTCTTCTCTTCTCTTCTCTTCTCCTCTCTTCTCTCTTCCCTCCTCTTCTCTTCTCTTCTCTTCTCCTCTTTTCTCTTCTCTCTTCCCTCTTCTCTTCTCCCCTCTTCTCTTTTCCTCTCCTCTCCTCTTCTCTCCTCTCCTCTCCGTTCTTTCTTCTCTTCTCCTCTCTTCTCTTCTTTCTTCTCTCTTCTCTCTTCTCATCTCCTCTCTTCTCTTCTCCTCTACTCTCTTCTCCTCTCTTCTCTTCTCCTCTCTTCTCCTCTCTTTCTTCTATTTTCTCTTCTCTTCTCTGTTTTCTTAGCAATTTCAACAGTCTTTTCAGATGCCTTCTGTCCAACAATTCAAATGAGGTAAACCCAAATGAAGCTATCGATCTTTGAGGATCATAAAAAGTCTAGCCTTACATTCCCATAGTTGTTTTTTAGCCCTTAAATTGGAGTACAAATAACCCAATGTAGGCAGAACAAGGATATGTTGAGATATTAGCATAGGTTCATAGGTGTTTACTAGGCTAATGGCTACAAGGGCCTTTTTAAGCCTGGCCATGCATCCCAGATCTCTGACAAGTTCCAGTACCCTTGATAAGTGTAAGCAGGGGCTTGGGAGATGAAACATTTACAAGCAGGGGCCTGGGAAATTAACCATTTACAGTCTGCCTTTGTCTATTTAGAGACATAGCTGCCAAACCAGGATGAATTATTTGTTCCCCATCCAACTGCCCAAGTTACACTTGAATTGGACTAGGGTAGAACCCTATCCATGAAGTACAAGGATACTTAAAATGGGAGGTGAATTTGTGGTTACCCAGTCATTTGTCCAAATTATGTTTATATGGAGTTAAAATAAGTGCTTTGCATTACATGGAGTGGGAGATGGTTCTGTAGAAGCAGAATTCTCTGTGATGCATATACATCCCTCCAGCATGTTCTTTTTATGTTGCAAAACAGACTGAGAGCACTAGAATGAGTGTTTCTACCGCCAGTGCACTTGTGAATGTGTAATAGAGCTGACAGATGAGGTCTGTTGAGCTCTATACACAAGGCAGAGGTCAACACTCAGTAGCCTGTACAGTACAGAGAAGAGGGACAAGGCTTTGAGACAGTCCACACAGATTGTATGATTTAAGTCCTTGACATTCTTAGTGCAAAACATTGTGGTCATCCCATTATTGCCAGGTACTTGGGGAAATACATACCGAAAGGGGTCTTATAACCAATGATCGACTCAGTGAGTACTGAGTGGAATGATTACATGCCTAGACCTAGACAGCATATGTTATGATATAAGCTGTGAGATGAAAAAGGACTTCCTTACGGTAGTGATTATGTGATGATTAAGGGGCAGTTCATTGTCAACACAGGTTCTGAGATATCTGAATAAGACATCAGATATCAAGGATGTGTTGTCAATGTGATAATTACAAGAGGAATCATACTTGCTGAAGGATAAGATTATACATTTATTGACATTTACTTTTTTTCATGTTTTTTTTCAAAAGCTATTTGTTTGTAATAGAATCTCTTTGAAGATCATGGTGTCCACTGGGGGAGTTTATGATGACACCAAAGGTGCAGTCATCTGCAAACTTGGTCAGTCACAATCCTGCCAAAAAGGAATGGTCCAAGGTCTGAACTCTGGGGTACACTTCTAGTGAAAGGTATTTTGGAAGAGGTAAAGCTGCCCACTTTTATTTCCTGGACTCTGTTTTTGAGTTAGCTTGATATCCATTAAGTTATCCAGGGATTTACTTTTAGCTTGGAGACTTTATCTATGATACCAGAGTAAGGCATGGTACTGAACATCCTTGTGAGGTCTAGATATTGGGTGTGTACTGATTTGTTGTTATCCATTGTTACAGTAACTTTTTTGAAGAAGTCAGCTGTGTTAAATAGGCAGGATCTGTCCTTCATGATTCTAAATTGGCTTAGGTTTTAAATAGGAAGGATCTGCCCTTGATGATTCTGAATTAGCTTGGGTTGTGAGTCTGTAAGTTGTCTATATCTTTATTTATGAATTCCATAAAGATCATTTCTATAGCCTTATAAATGAGAATGGTTAGGCTTACGAGTCTGTAATTAACTGGGTCTCCTGAAACCCAATCTTTGTGCAAGACTGCTGCTGTTTTCCATTCATCCAGCATAAATCCTGTTTTTAGACTGCTGTTGGATAGCTTATGTAGGTAGCCTGTAAAGTCATATTTCAGGTTGACCAATAGGCAGCCTGTTATATTGTCTGCCTATGGTTCATAGCCTTAGATAGTGTCTTGGGGGCTTGTTGATACTAAAAGTGAACTTGGAAGAAGCTTTATCTTTGTGAGATATGTCAAAGTTAAAAATGTGGGCATGTGATCTCAGAATTTTGGAGGGCAGAATGGGGGTGAAGTTGGAGCTAAATTTGCCTGCTAGCCAATTGCCAATGCCCTGTGGTTCTGAGTATGTGACATAATTTACAATTAGCTCTGCAAAGCGCCGGATATTGTTTCTAATGTTTCTAATACAGTTAAAGAAGGCTTTGTGACTATCCTTCACTTGGGTGGCTATTTTCATCTCATATCTGGCTTTGGTTGATATGATCAGGGTCTGGATTTCCTTGTTTAGTCTGGAAAGAGCATTTTTAGCTTCTTAAAAGTTAAATTTATTTTTGCATGCAATGAGTTATAATTATTATTATTATTACTAATATTATTATTATAGAGCTTGTGTATATTAAGATTTTACCATAGGGGTTATTTTTGAATTTGACGTTACATTCATTTGGATTCTGCATAAGCAATGCGGTTATCAAGATAGAAGAGGCTTTTGATCTTAGCCACATCATCACTCAGTTTTTAGTAAATCAGCTTTTGCAAATTCTCGGAATACAGAAGGCCTGGAAGTTGATTCAGGCGTCTGTCTTATGGTAAATGTGACTGATTTGTGGCTTGATGTGACCAGGGAGGAACTTTCAACTGGTAGGGAGCACAGCTGTCCCATATTGGTAAGGACTAAACCCCCTGGTTAGGCTATGGACTAACTCTTTGAGGTGTTTGTATTGATGAAGTCCAGAAACTTCTAGGCATACATGTTTGAAGATGTGCAAGTATCCCAGTTTATGGAGAGTTAATTGAAATGTCCTAGGAGAATGGTGTTTGGCTTAATACATGAAGACTCCATACTGGTTAGGTGCAAGGTGTGGGGTTAAAGGAGATAGCTATTATATGATAAGGGGGTTGGTTAATAGTAAGCCTTCCAGGTAATTATCTGTCTAAAGAGTCTGGAGTTTTTAAGAATATGGAGTCTACAAAACCTTTAATGCCCCTGTCTAATGTGGTGGATCTAAATGTGTGATAGGCATTGAAACCCTGCACTGATGGAGTATTTTCTTTAGACTTGAACTAGATCTTTTTGACAATGCACATACTGATGATTTCCAGGGTGGCATCTCACTTAAAGCAAAAAGTAAATATGTTAAGAATTGATCAAAGTTTTTCCATCTGTGTGAATAACTTTCCTTAGTATGGCCTTCAATGTTTTATTGAACCACTCTACTAATTTTTGTCTACATGAAGGCTAAACTGATGTCTTCAATAGTTTGACTTAAAATTATTGACATAACTGATGCAGTACCCTTGCCAAAAAAGGAGTGTGTTGCCAGTAAGTATCTCTTTAAGGGTACCTGCTCTGGAGAATAACAGCACCAATTCTCTTACAATAGCCTTGGCATTAGCTTTGATAATTGCACTCCTTCTGTAAACTTTGTAACATAGGCCAGTTTTACTGCTATGAATTGATACCCATATTAATATATTCAAGAGGCAAGTTTTTGATGGACATAAGATAGAAAGGACTCTTAAATACAGGATGTTCTGTAGTTTTTTGAAATTCTGGACAAGAAGCACATAAACTTGATATGTTTTCATAATGTTTGGCCAGTAAAATCAGTCTAATACTCTTGCCATAGTTTTGCCTATCTAAACTAATGTCTTTTGGCTTTTCCTGGTTAGGGGTCACCACAGCGGAACTCCAGTCCGCTAATGATTGGCAGTGGATTTTTACGGTGCTGAGGTGCCAGCCCGATGCTCAACCTTCAAACAAGAAACACCCATTCACGCACGCACCTACATGTCTTTAAATGTCACTCAACCGTGGGGAGGACATGCAAACTCCACACATAAGGCACTCCAGCCAAGAATTGAACTGGAGAACCTCTTGCTGTGAGGCAACAACGCTAACCGCTGCACCACTGCGGCCCTTACAGGTGATCAAATAGCATGTGACTGTAAAGGTTTTGACAATAGCAACTAATGCAAAATTTCTTTCCTTGATTTATTTTCTCTATATAAGAGATTGTTATTTAAGAACTAAGGGAATCTCCTGTTCACTATCCTTCCTTACAATCTTTTTGATATTCTCTCTTACCCTACCTAGACTATCGTCTTCCCCTTGAGCTTCTTTAAACTTTACGTGGCTTTTCTCTATGTCCCCTGACATTTAGTACACAAGTTGGTCTTTCAGTTCATAAAGATAAATGAAAAACAAAAGCAATCTATTCATCTTTTAAAGCATCGTAATGATTTTTCTCCAACAAAATCCTTATAATCCACAATTATATTGTAAGAGGCTACACTTCAACAAAGATCCAGGTTGTGAGGCTCAGGCCCCAGATCCACATTATATATATAGGACTGTCTGGGCTGTCATACTCTAGGCCTTTAAAATAGTTGCGTGAGTTCCTGGTCACCCCATGTTGGATTTTCAGGTGAGGGAACTACTTACCTAAATGCCTATGGACAAGCAACTCTCTTATAATATCTATCTGTATATCCATATCTATCTATATCAGAGCCATATCATGGTTAAGTGGGGTCCCAGGCAAGGTGCTGGATTGCACCTCCCCCCAGCAGCCATTCCAATGTTCCATTACTTGGCTATTTCTCCCCATTTATCATAAACATTATTCAAACCTATTAGTGTGCATATGATTTTCTTCTTTACTTCTACAATTATTACAGACATTTGGATTTGATTTAAACATGTATTTGTCAAACAAAACAATACAGTCTCAGAATGAAAACAGACTTTGCTTGAATAGTAAGCTTCTCTGCCCTCGAAACAACATTAAAAGCCACATTCAAAGAAAATGCATTTGACCAGTGGTGGACTAAGTTCACCTTTAGCCTGTTTTCAAACCCCTTGGACACATATTTTAGTACCATGCATTCATGCATGTGTTCTTTGATTCACCTTCTGATTGTATTAAATTATATTCTTTGTATAAAACAGCAACACTTGTTAGAGTGTAGATTTGAACATTTTTCCAGTAAACAATGAGATGAAACATAAGAACCAATAATAACAAAACTACCCATTTAGTTACAAAGCTACCCATTTCAGAACATTTCAACCATAAAAGGCCACTCAAACATCATTAGAATCCACCAATATCAGTCAATATGCACAATCTCTGCAGAAGTAAAAGTCATCTGGATAATTCCACATTAAAGAGATCTCTAACTATTGAAGAAAATGCTACTGGCAAACAACTTTACATTTCAGTGTTTCATCTACATATTCAGTACCTGCTGCCCTTGAAGAATAAATTGCCTATGTTACATTAAAAATGGTAAGCTGGTAATATTGCAATAGGAAATAGCTGGCAAAACAATAACAGGTTCACAGTTACTAACATCTCATCCAAAAGAGGAGACACTCAAGAGTGCAGTACCCTTATCACCCCCTTAAAGTACACTACAGTATCAGCAATCCATCTATATGGTGTGGGAGTAGAACCCACAGCCTCCTACATCAGCATTCAGTATACAATCGATTAGGCTTCTAACACTGCTTTCAAATTATATAGCACAGACACTGATGGCCATTTGCTAAACAAAACAGTTGCAAATTGAAAACAGACTTCATGAGCAACAGTAAATTTCTCTTCCATTGAAACTCAGAGTTCCTTGAAAATACAACTCACAATTCCTTGAAAAATGCACTGAAACTCTTAACATGCATCTCACCCTCTTAGCATAAGAAATCTGAGCAAGCCTAAGATAATGGGGGGACAAAAAGTCTTGAAAGTTCAGAGGTATGACTCAAGTAGTCTGGTATTTGGTGTAGAGGATTCAGGATCTTGTTTCCTATAACCGAGGTACAGGGTTTGAGCCTGAGCAAGTTAATTAACTAACATGCCATTCTTAACTGGGGCATTACACACACACACACACACACACACACACACACACACACACACACACACACACACACACACACACACACACACATGTCTCTGGAAGGGAACTCAAATGTGAAGAATCCAAGAATCCCTGTAATGTTTGGGATTCCTAAGACACACAAAGGTTTAGCTCCATTGAATTTTAGACCAATTGTCTCAGGGGCTGGTGGTATAACAGAACCACTAGGGAAATTAATTGATTTTACTATTAAGAAATTTGCATCTTCTTTACAGTATATTTGTAAAGATTCATGGGATTTTCTTAAAGGTATCCAGCAAAGGTTGTACAAGCCCGACCTATTAATGGTTACAGTTGATGTAGGGGAATTATTTCCCAGTATTCCACACGTTACAGGTTTGGAATGGTTTAATGACATGTTAGTAGCTGATTCTGGTATAGATTGCATCACTTTTGGATTATTGGTAGAGTTTATGGAAATTGTTTTAGACAACAATTTAATTTATTTTAATGACGAACATTTTAAGCAAAAGAAGGGTGTAGCAATGGGCACTGCCTGTGCCTCTAGCTATGCCAACATTGTTTTGTACTACTGGGAAAGTAAGTTTATTTTTTCCACACACTGGGTTCAACATATTACTCATTATAAGCGATACCTGGATGATATTTGTTTATTATGGGATGGCACCTTAGATGAGTTCATTGATTTTATGAACTACATCAATTCCACCACACACTTTTTAACATTCACTTACAATGTCAGTAATGATTGCTTGAACTATTTAGATGTTGCCTTCTTTAAGGATACTAACAACTGTACTTTTCAGTCAAAAGTATATAGAAAAACTTCTTTCTCCAACTCCTATTTACATTTTGATAGTGGTCACCCTTTCCACCAGAATAAAGGTATAATTAAGGGGCAATTTATACGTGCATCGAGGATGTGCAGCACTAGGGAACACTTTCTGGAAGAGGTGAATTTTTTGAAGCAGCTTTTTAAACAAAGAGGATACCCAGCGTACTTGGTCAATGATCCAGCCCAGGAAGTTATTACTAACAGGGAGGGTATTTATCTTCCTTTACTGGGTAAAGGCACAGTACAAGATACACAAATAAAACCGTCAGAGCAGTTTGATTTTCATAATAGTTTTGTTTACACCTTTTCGGAAGATTTTTTAAAGGTGGAACAGTCAATTTTGAGATATTGGCCTATTCTAAAACAACAAGATGAGTTCAAACAGATTGTTAAGGAACAGCCCTATTTTGTTAGAAGAAGAGACACGAACCTTAAAAGACTTTTTGAAGGAAGACCCAGGTTTGACAGTGAGCGTGTTTGTTTTAGACTTGGAACTTATAAGTGTGGGGCATGCAAACAATGTTCTTATGTAATTAATGACAGCTCCCTACATATCCCCTCTAGGAGGTTTAAATTCAGGGCTGAACATTATTACAACTGTGGGGCAAAGGGTGTTGTTTATTTAGGTCTGTGTACCCAATGTTTCAGTTTTTATATAGGTAAAACTGAGAGAACCCTTAGAAAAAGAATATATGAACACCTTTATGACATTTCTAAGAGGAAAGATACCAATGCCTTTTTTAAACACCTTGGTTCATGCCCCAACATGCAGATTAAATTCATGGTTTTGGAACAGGTTTTGCAGGACAATAGAGGAGGTGACTGGGAGGCCCGTCTTGAGTATAAAGAATTGTTGTGGCAGCTTAAACTGAACGCAACAAGACCACCTGGCCGTAATGAAAGTATTAGTATTACAAGTGTATTGAAATTAAGAAGGGCTAAGTTATGATTTTAGGTTTTTTAGAGCCTAAAACTTGCGAAGAGGTGCTTGTATTTTTTATAGATTTTTTTAGACATTTTTATAAAGTTTTTTTAAGTCTTTTATGATGTTTTTAACATGAGTTTTGCACAAGCGCATTTTATTTGGTATATTATCAACAATTTGATGCATAGTTTATTTATTATTTACTTATTTATTTCTAAGCTGTAACTAGTGCTTTAAAAACTCATTGCATATCTAATTTAATAACACACTGGTCACATGATTTTACTGGTGAAGTATTTAAACCTGCAATTTGAAAAATGGATTATCTTGAAAAAGCCTGGTACTTATCCAGGCGAAAGCACTTGATGGTATTTTATTTTTATTTTTTTTACTCGAATAAAGTTTTACGTTAATTATCATTGATCGGCTCATTTTTCTCCAAGCCTGTGGACTTGCTGTGTTTATCTGGTCTGGATCTTTACTAGTTTTTGTTTTATATATATATATATATATATATATATATATATATATATATATGAATGCAGTTCCCCATATATATATATATATATATATATATATATATATATATATATATATATACACACACAGAAAGAAAGATATATTGACAGATTTATAGACACAGATACACATATATTCTTGAACATGCCTGCAAATGCAGTTTGCAGGAAAATGCAGGTGGTAAAGTTGTAGATGCATATGTAGTTGCATGAGGAAGCAGATAGGTCTAGGTGAAGAAAAAAGCTTAGGTATTTATACCACTGTGTCCTTAGATATGTCTAAAGAAACAAATGTAGTTCTGTACATTGGTTTAAACTGAAATATTGATGCAAGTACAGTTATTGATGTAGATTTTGATGTATCTGTATATATATGCATCAAGATGTAGCTGTGAGTTAAGACAGATGACATTTGCATCTCTAAATATAATAAGGAATGTAGCTACAATTGTATTTGTAAGTATGGGCAAACATCTTTCTACATGAAGATAAATAGAGAGCTGATGTGTATAGTTTCATATAAACGTAGTTGTAGCTGAAGCCACCATTTAGATGTAATGGAAATATATATTCAAGTATAACTTATGTGGAGCAAGATAGAAGGTGTAAGATGGGAACACCAGTGACTTCACAGATGAAAATTGTTAGAAATGAACCTAACATTGCAAATAGAATTATAGCTGTACATCTAAATACAGCTCTACCCGCTGACACTGTTCTTGATCAGAGGCCTGCATTCTATAACATCAGACAGAGTCATGCAAATGTCTCTTGCCTGGCCCATGTGGCTCTATGTTGTTTTTAAAAACATGGCCAGGTGTAACTGCCACATTTAAATGTAAATTACTATCTGTCATCCACAAGTGATGTTTTAAAGTTACCTGTTGTTTAAAACCTTAGACTAGCAGATACACCCTTTGACACAATCTTAAAGTAACCAGTGATTAAGTTGTTAAAAGACAGAAAAGATTTAAAGTTGATTTAACATTCCTGTGTTTTTTGACACCAGAAAATAAAGGTCAGTTTTTATTTCCTTTGTTAAATACCATTGTCCCGGTCCCCTTCAATAAACACAACACACCGAATGACATTTGACGACCTTTATTAAAACTTCCATAACATAACTTTGATTACCAAAATTTGTTAAATACAACTGGACATAGTGTAGTCGATTCTAAACATAGCATAAACATCTTTGCGATGTTAATCAGGACAGTGTACCTGCTCATCCTGCCCCAGTAGGCAGCACCCACACCTTTGCTCACTTATTTTATTTATAAACATCCTTATAATGTTAACCAAGACAGCATACCTGCTCATCCTGTCCAGTAAGCAGCGTCCATACCAAATATTAATCAGGACAGCGTACCTGCTCATCCGACCCGGAAAGCAGCATTCATACCTTTGCTCACTTACTAAACCATTCACTGAATTACCTTCAAGCCAAATAAGCAGCGTCCTTACCTTCGCTTGCTTATCTATTCAACAAAACACCTTGAAATGCACCAACAGACACCAGAAGGGGAACAGAAGTGGGCAAGCCTGTCCCTCTTCTCCGCCTACTGGAATAAAATAACCACAATCCCATCAATCCGCCAACAAAAAAGGGAGGGTGGGAGGGTAGCATGTTCACGCCAAAATGTGATTACTTACCCAGCTACACTCATCTAAATCCCTTAAGCACCTCCCACCCTTATCTCATTTCCTTCCATTCAACCCTCCCACCATTTAACCCTTTCACCCCCCCCCAACCCATTGAACTTCCATTAATATCAACCTAACACCACCCTTGAAGATGTCCCAGGACAACTTGGCTTGTGCCAAGCCTCATTTGTCCCGGTCCCCTTCAACAAACACAACACACCGAATGACATTTGACAACCTTTATTAAAACTTCCATAACATAACTTTGATTACCAAAATTTGTTAAATACAACAGGACATAATGTAGTCAATTTAAATACAGCATAAACATCTTTGCGATGTTAATCAGGACAGCGTACCTGCTCATCCTGCCCCAGTAGGCAGCACCCATACCTTTGCTCACTTACTTTTCTTATAAACATCCTTATAATGTTAACCAGGACAGCATACTTGCTTATCCTGCCCAGTAAGCAGCGTCCATACCAAATATTAATCAGGACAGCGTACCTGCTCATCTGACCCAGTAAGCAGCATACATACCTTTGCTCACTTACTAAACCATTCACTGAATTACCTTCAAACCAAATAAGCAACATCCTTACCTTCGTTTGCTTATCTATTCAACAAAACTCCTTGAAATGCACCACTAGACACCAGAGGGGGAACAGAAGAGGGCAAGCCTGTCCCTCTTCTCAGCCACCAGCTTTCCCAGGCTGTTCCCCATCACCACCAACTTCTATCAACTAGCCACCCTTATAAGGCCAAACATCATTCGGTGTACAATAATTACCAGGACATTACTAGCCCCTGGAAATTACCTAATACTTACCAAAGCATCACCTGCCACTGGAGCAAAATACTCAACCCCAACCACCAAATTAAAGCAATTGCATATCACCCTTCCCAAACAATTCCTTTTACTTGCCCAATGACATGCAGAACCATTTAACAACCGCCTTACCAACACAAGCTACCCATATCAAAAGTATGGCACCTAAATCACATGATGGCTTTAGCAGTCTGACCCCTCTTTACTCTACCAATACCCTTGAATGCCACCAACAATATACCAAACTGAAAATGCCCTATGCTACAGGTCACAACCAGATTATGCCAGAATGAAAATATCCTATGCCACCTGGTCAACACAAAATTAATGACACGCCAACACCATCCTGCTTGTAGAAATTAAACTACATCAACTATAAACCCTACCCAAGTAACCCACTCAAACTGGCCAAATAAACATGTCATACATCTGCAAGAAATCACCACTGCCCCAACTGTAATGTGCCTCAATGACCATTGAATAAAATTACTTAATACCCTATAGCCTCTCCAGCACTCAAAACATCCACAAAACAAAACCATTACCTTTCAAGTCCATTTCCATCAGGGCATTGACTGTTACTCACTCAACACTCCATCTGCAACCTCAATGTACCCACCCAAGTAATCAGAACTTCCATTGAAATCTGCATTCAGATTTAAAACATGTAGCAAAACCATTCTCACTATGATGACCATCTAACGCATGTGATCTAAGTCTTCCTGTGCAAATATATCCAATATTCAGTAACTAGCAACTTAGCAGCATGGAAGAAAACCCAAGAGTAACCAGCAAAACCCACACAAACACAAGGAGGGCACGCAAGGCCCACAGCACTGGCCGATAATCAAACTGGAGAACCTCAGGTTGTGAAATGACACAAACTGCTGCACCACTTTATCCCATGATATTTAAATATTAACTCTTAATTCCACCATGGATTGTACTTTATCCTGTAACACAAATCAAACGAGGTCATAAAACATACTACTTAGTCTAGAGTAAACAAAACGTTGGTTGTGCTTCTTTCTTCTTCTTCCGAATCACTGTGCTTGCCTTTTAACCTATCCATTTCTGATTACTCACCCAGTGACCCCACCGCTTATTCAACACCAAAGCATGATCTGCAAACTCACTGTATCTCACCACTGGAACTCGACACACCATCATCTACAAAGAAAAGGACAAAAGTAAATCCTCTAATATGTAAGGAGAAGGCTCCATCTTATACCCACCTATTCCAAACTACAGCCACAGCATTCCAAGACCCCATCTGCAAGAAATAAAAGACATGTAAATCATCCAAAATACATAACACACATTCCAAGACATCTTCAAGGACAACCTATCCTGCCAAACTGGGAAGGAATGTACCACCGCCACCCACCTCTATGACAAAGCAGCCAAAACTGAAGCTATGCTTCGAATGCCCTATCAAATAGCCCCATCCTTCTCTTCTGTCCTATTTCACTCCCTCATTCCGCAAGATCCTAAGGCTCTCCTAACTCCTTCCCTGTTTCTATACCATATGCTTATGCTACTGCTCTGAATTAACGTGGTGAAATACTAAGAAATCCAACTTAAATCCACAATCCCCATTATACCAACCGCACCAAATTATAAGTCAAAATCTAGCCAATTCTGAGAAACTGTACAGTTGAGAGGCATGTAGACAGTCTCCAAACCCCCCCTTCCACTGCAATTACAACCTCTCATGTAATTAACCAGGTGCACAAAACAGTCCTGTGTAACTATCCAGTTCCGTCTTTAATAATTTACTTCACGTTCCTAGAAACCATCTAACCATGAAACTGCCTAAGATATAAACCTAACCCAGAACATACTGCTATGCCACCTACCAAATCATTTGACAGTTTGGGTAAAGGCCTGCCCTGAGAACAACCCACTGTAGACTACAAGTGACCTGCATGGATGCCTTGTACTGCTAACAGTTACTCACACGAGCACCACAGAGCCCTAAACTACTGCAAACAGGAACCACTCACCACCAAATGCAGAACAAATCCAAACTAAATTAACATTAGCAAAACAAATAACCCAACCCACCCAGTTTCCATAACCATATCTTCATATTCTAAATCAAAGACAACTTAATACTAACCAGTGACACCCAACATAACCTGCAATGTCAAACCCCCACCCCATTAATGTCAACAATATAGAAAAGCACAGGGAACACTAACACTTACAGCAAGCACACCATACCATATCCACCACACATCTCTGAACCTGTCCACGCAAAGTTCTGGACCACAGCATAAATAGAAGTAAGGAGCGTAAAACAAAAACGAAGTACTTGCTGCCAAATTAGGTTGCCACCCTGAACATGACAATAAGTTACCCACACTCCATCAAGATTTAAGATAGTAAACACCAACTGGCACAAATGCAAGTCCCTCACCCCATGAAATTTCAACATCCCACTCCACCTCATTGCAAGCAATCTGGACAAAGTCAGAAATAACAGTGTAAGCAAAGCACCAAATTATGGCACTTCTAAATATTGCTATGACAAACTGAGCAAATTGGTAGGATACATTTGCATTAGCTTGAACTTACTGAAAGTACAAGGTCTTACTCTCAAATGTCTGCCAGTACTTACCTGAATCCGCCTTCACCACTTTCCAGTAAAAAACAAACAAAAAAATAAATAAATAAAAGGGTTTGTGGAGTAGTCACTGTTACCAAGCAAACTCTGGCCCTTCCATGACAATCTGTATAATTCTAACTTTAGTCTCTAACAACTTGCTAATAATTAGCCAGAAAACCACAATTCTATGGCAACCAGACTCAGCACATCAAGCAAAATCTGAACTTTGTGCTCACTGTGAGAACAACTGCCTTCGGATTTCCTGTTCATCCCTACTCCATCATCCGTTAAAGTGCCCTCTGCAGTTCTACTCTCGGTGTCACACTACCTGCCTCTGCAGTAAGTACATGCTCTGTAGCTAGCAATAATCTCTTTTTTTTTCTTTGCCCCCTTCTCCTCCGCACTTAAGAGCATGCAGTGTAAAACTCAAATGCCCAATATCCTACCGGAAACCCAGCCCCCCCTTGCCTTGCCACAAATCTTACACCTGCACCTGTCCTTAGCGACAGACTTCAGTGACTCAGTCACTACTGAGAGGTCTTCCTCTGATGGCGACCATCACTCGGGTGCACCCCCAAGCCCACGGAAAAAAAAAAAACAAACAAAAAAACTTCCTTCAACTGGCGCAAGCACCTGACCAGCCCAGGCATCAAATATATACTCTGCTACCCCTCAAAATATCTATATATTACTAAATACGCCCCACTCAGACTCGGAACCCACCATCTAAACCACTGACCTAAAACAGAGCTCCCTGACAAGAAAAGGCAACCATACTCCTCAAAGTCTTAACCAGAACTTTTGCCAAAGTCATAAATAAATGAATTGCCCACAAGTAAACCCTTCACCATTGCTCCCAAGAAATTTAGTAGATAGACAGAATAACAGGCTGTGCACTAGCCTGACTACTCCCTAAAGTCAAAAGTTTTACCCTTCATTGCCCCCATACTCACCTTCACAGTCACCACTAGTAACCAAAGGCCTACCTTACCAACCACGCTCTTACCGGTCATCATGGATGTAATTCAGCTCTGTAGAAAGTTCACGCCAAAATGTGGTTACTTAAACAGCTACACTCATCTAAATCCCTTAAGCACCTCTCACCCTTATCTCATTTCCTTCCAATCAACCCTCCCACCGTTTAACCCTTTCACCTCCCCAACCCATTGAACTTCCATTAATATCAACCTAACACCCTCCTTGAAGATATCCCAGGACAAATTGGCTTGTGCCAAGCCTCATATATCAATAGGCATCTATTTTTTAGAATTCACTTAGCCAGAACAATTTCCCCATTGCTGCTTTCAGGAGAGTTGTTTGCGAAAAAAAATGTTGAATGAAAAATGAAGCAGCTCCTTCTATCATTAAGGTTGCTGACCCTAGTTTAGGAATTAATGATAACTGATGAATTACAAGTACTGTGTTATGCAGAAGTGAATACAGAACTGCAGATATAGGTTCAGCTGC
Source organism: Protopterus annectens (assembly GCF_019279795.1). NCBI lineage: Eukaryota > Metazoa > Chordata > Ceratodontiformes > Protopteridae > Protopterus > Protopterus annectens. Next base: position 1,313,120,995 of record NC_056733.1, read on the forward strand.
AGATTCGATTGCAGAATTATATGTGGTCATGAGGAAAGTTGCAAAGGAAAACATACTCCAGGATTTAATAAACTATCTATGTGTAGGTTTCGTGCAGAGCCTACACTGAGTGTTTTTGAGTACACGACATTGCTCAATGCTTGGCATCTCGCCCTGCATATTAATGATGCACTATGCATGTAAACAACGTTTCATGGCTCCCACCAGTGTTGCTGGCCATGAAACCTGTAATAAGGCTGACCACATCTCCCAACATTTTAGTGCAAGAAATATGGACAAAGACTTAAAATAATGGGAGGACAAAGGCTCGAAAATAGGGGCAGATTTAAAATAATTTTCTTATAAATATAGAAAGTAGCTAGAATAATAAGAATTGTGTTAGCATGCATTTTCTGAAGAATATGAAGTATGAAACTCAAATGTATGTCATTATGTATTGACTTCAATCTTCATTCATTTTCCAGAAAACCACAAATTTTACAAGGAACAGCCCAAAAATATTATGCAAACATTTGGACATTCTGCAAAATTCTGGACAGTTGGGAGGTTATGAAGTGAATACCATTTTCATGTAAGGTTGCTGGGTGTGAAAGCAGATTGTAGGACAGCATTGCAATTGCTTTACCCTTACTTGAGATGTCTTCAGTAAAATTTGTTTGGGGCACTGCCATAGATTGCTTTTCCTCATTTCAACTATGTCTCCATTTGATTTTTTTTTTTTTGTTTGAGGCCAATGTTTGTGCGATGCACCATTTAACACAAATGTGTTTGCCTGTGCTCACCTGGTTTGCACAAAGCGCAGCAGTGAACAAACTGGAGGAATGGACCAACCAGGTTGCAGATAGGATGCAGGGAGCCACAAACATAAACTGGATGCATTCAATTAATACTATTGGTCATTCCACAAACACCGTAAGTGGCAATGTGCTTCGATTAACAGTGAATACTAAGGGAGTATCATATCACTAATCCTGTGGCAGCAGGTGTTAAGTGTAGGTGTGGAGTGCAGATGGTCCGGGGTTTTCTAGTACAAGGTGTGCAAATTTAATTTTTGCTATTCTAACTTGACAGACTATAGCAATGAAGTGCAGTATACACAACTGTTTTCTCAACCTTCTTGTGGCAACAGCTATAAGTGTGCGACATGCTCCATTTGACTAGCACATTTACATATGTGCCTGTATACCAAATAACCTTTAAATTGCATTGCTTGTCACTGTTGAGCATCACATACCATACTTACCACTGTGTAAACAGACTGCCCTCCAGTATGCACCCATAACTACTGTGTTTGTGTGATGATAAGAGATGTACATTTTGAAATGTTGAAAAACACATATATATGCACTCTCAGTGAGTGCAAGGCATGCAATCGGTGGAAAAACATCAGGATACAAAATGCAATTGGCAGGAAATGCTCATTCTACATTGAGCTAGAGCTATGGTAGACATGTCTGATGTTGTTAATGAGGGAGTGTGCTTCTGACCACAAAGGTGGGGTGTTCAGGAGTCCAAAGTGTTTATTGGACTCCTAGTTAAGGAGCATGGGCCCCCTTTGCTGCAGTGGGACTATTCAGTCTCAGAATACAAATCTGAGGCCTGGAATAGTATTCCCAGGGCTTTGACCAGTGCTGCAGGTATCCCCAGCACTGTTGAGCAATACAAACATCACTTCAATAACCTCCAGAGGAGGAAGCGCAATACTGTCGACCGTTGGATTGGGGAATTTAGTATGGAGGACACCCCACATATATGTGTGATGCCCATGTACTGGCCCAGTAGTCAAGGAGTCTCAATCCTCACCACTAGCACCAGTAAGGGCATCCACATTGGGAGGATAACAAGTAACACACAGACAGTAAAGTACAATTTCCATTAAGAGCACACAGAGATCACAGTCAGTCTGGGGCTGGTTTCTCCCTTTACCTCCAGATCCCCAATAACACTTCCCACTGGCACAGCTATAGGGTAAAGATCTCAGCCAAGTGGTCAAGCTAAAACCTCCAGCACCCTCTCTGTCCAGCGAGTGCTCCATGTCCTTGCCCAAGTAGCTGACACACACACACGTTGAGATATGAATTATATACAAACACTCAGACACTCCTGGGGAAGGCTGTGCCCTCTTCTGCCCAGATTATAAGGTAGTACCGACTGCCAGGAACCACCCTTATCAGCTACTATAAAGGCCCTTATCAAAAGGTGTCGAATTCTACTGTGCTATGTTATTATTATCCAATTGGTAAGTGTGACTAAGATGTGAAGGCTATTTAGGAGTGGCCTACATAGTGTCACCAAATACATGCAAGTACTCTTAAGAGCTTAAATATCTCTACACACAAACCAGCCACACTTAAAAGGTTTCAAATGTTTAATAATAAATAATAAAAACACAAGACACTACTCGTCAAGTCAACACAGTGATAATAGAGAGTTCAGAAAATCACAGGAAAATACTTTAAAACAATATTGTAGGACAGTCTGACATAAGTATAGAAAACAGCTAGACTAATCTGGCTGTATTCTTATCTATCTCTAAGAGAAATCACTGTTCTAAATAAACTACTTACAGAGCAAAGCAAGTGTTGGTGAGTTGTTGACAGATCCAGAGCAAAATACAAAATACTATTCTTTCTTTCTGTCCTTAAATTGGTAATACACAGTACTGCTGAGTCATTTCAGATTACATAATTCTTGACACTTCTCTGATTTAGTTTCCCAGGCTCACAGAACTCAAAATGTTAACATTTCTTTTTGTAATCTGCATCTGCAAGAAGCCACAGCAATAAAAGACACTTTATATGTAAAACCTAGTAATTATCGCTTGTCTTAAAACAATAGAAAGAATTTCCAGCTCAGACATCCTGTCTCCGAGCTTGAGATCAAATAGTCATAAAATGCTTTACTTATCAGCTTTCTTCCAGCAAGGTGTACTGTGGTTACATTTTTGAAGCTCAGAACATAACACAATTTTCTTACATTTTTTGCACAAGCCTGTGAATCATATTAATATTTACGATGACATAGAATTATTTACAAAAGTCTATCTAGCTAGGCTAGAAGCCTTTGCATATTCCCCCGAGGAGAACTCAAGCTAGTTTTTCAAGTGACCCTTGAGAAACATTGCTTGAGAGGGTTAGGTCTATCGGAGTATACCTTACCCTATTCCCAGTCTTGAGAGCCCATCTGCGTTGGCATTGCTAATCCCACTGTGGTGCTGCACTGACATATATGCTTGCAACCCTAGGCTCCACCTTAGTAACTTGGCATTTTGCTGGCTGGCTCGACGTAATCATGTTAGGGGATTGTAATCTGTAACTGCAGTGAATTTCCTTCCATACAGATAAGGCTGAAGTTTCTGCAGTGCCCACACTATGGCTAGATATTCTTTTTCTACAGCTGCATTCCTCCCTGAGTTGGAGCATACAACTGAGATAAACCAATGGGTGCTCGTCTCCCTCTGAAGAAATCTGGAGAAGTACAGCCCCCACCCCATGATTTGAAGCATTCACCTGCACAACAATTTGTTTGCTGTAATCTGGACTGGCTAACACAGGGGGTCCTCCCAAAGCTTCTTTAAGTTTCTGGAATGCCTGCTCACATGCTGTGGTCCACGTTACATTATCTGGCCTGTTTTTCCTTTTCAGGTCTTTGAGGGGAGCAGCTATGGTACTATAACTGGGGACAAACTTTCTGTACTACCCTGCTGTCCCTAAGAATGCCCTCACCTGCTTTTTGCTAACAGCACAGGCCATGCCTGAATGTCTTTGGCAGGTTCTGGCCTGATCTTACCACTCCCCACACTATGTCCTAGGTAGGAGCCCTCTGCCATAGCCACCTGACATTTACTGGGCTTAATGTTCAACACTGCCCTCTGTAGTCTGCTTAGCACTTCCCTGACATGCTGAAGGTGCTCTTGCCAGGAATGGCTGTAGATGGCAATATCATCTAGGTAAGCAAGGATAAAATCTCCTGCTCCTGCTAGGATATGATCTACCAGCCTTTGGAAAGTTGCTGGGGCATTTTTCATCCCAAATGGCATCTTTGTTAACCCATATAAGCCAAACGGAGTCACAAACGCTGTCCTCTCTCTAGCAATGGGAGTCAAGGGCACCTGCCAGTAACTCTTGGTAAGATCAGTGGTGGTAAGATGCTTAACCCCACCCAGCTGCTCTAGGGCTACATCTGTCCTAGGCATGGGGTAAGCATCTGACTCTGTGTGACTATTTAATTTCCTGTAGTCCACACAGAACCTGGTGTTGCCACCCTTCTTTGGCGCCAGCACCACTGGGGAGGCCCAGGGACTGTTGGACCTCTGAATTACCCCTAGTTCCAACATTTCCTGTACCTCCTCCCTCAGAGTCTGTTTGACTTTCTTAGGCACCTATAAGGGGCTTGCCTAATAGGCCTTTGGGGTCCTGTATCCACCTGGTGCTGTACCAGGTACCCTGATTTCCCAGTGATCATGTCCCCAAACTCCTGTAACACTGCTCAGATTTCTCAAACCTGGGTAGAAGATATCTGCTGGGACACTGCTACCCCTTCCACTGAGGTGCCAGTCTGACCCTCACTGAGGAGATGAGTCACCAGATCTCGCTCGGACTCATCCTGCAATCCACTGCAAATACTCAGCACAAAGGCATCCCTATCATGGAAAGGTTTCATCATGTTAACATGGTACAATTTGTGCTCCTGCCTCCTGCCTAGCAGTTCCACCATGCAGTTAAAATCACTGACCTTCCTTACCACCTTGTAGGGACACTCCCAGGCTGTCTGCAGCTTGTTGTCTCTGACCAGAATGAGAACCATTACCTGCTGCCCTACAGCATACTCCCTAGCTCAAGCATTCCTGTCATACTAGACCTTTTTCTGCTGTTGACCTTCTGCCAGGTTCTCCTGGGCCAAGCCCATGAGTTCCCTGAGCCTTGTCCTGAGGCTTAGGACATATGCCACAACAGACTCCTTGTAGGATTCACACTCACCCTCCCACTCATCTCGAATTAAGTCTAGAGGTCCTCTTACCCTATGCCCATACAGCAACTCAAAGGGTGAAAAAACTGTGGATTCCTGGGGAACCTCTCTGTAAGCAAACAACATCTGGGGCAAATATTTGTTCCACTCCATTTTAAACTGGTCTGCAAATGTCTGTAGCATGGACTTGAGTGTAGAGTGTAGAGTGTAGAGTTTAACCTCTCAAAAGACTATTAGTCTGGGGATGGTAGGGGGTGGTCTTTAGGTGCTTCACCCCACAGTATTTCCACAGACAAGTCAGCAGGTCTGACATGAAAGTGGCACCTCTGTCAGTCAGTATTTCTTTTGGGAAATCTACCATGGTAAAAATCTCTAACAAAGCATGTGCCACCTTTTCCGCCTCAATGGAGGACAAAGCCACTGCCTCAGTGTATCTTGTAGCATAATCTATTACCACTAGGATATATTTTTCCCTGTGGAGCTTGGGATACTCAGAGGCCCCACAATATCCATAGCTACCCTCTGAAATGGCTCCTCAGTCACAGGCAAAGTCATCAGAGGAGCTTTCACCTTGTTTCCTTCCTTGCCTACCTTTTGGCACTGCTCACAGGTCCTGCAGTAATCTGTTACATCTCTGGAAATTCCAGGCCAATAAAAGTTATGCTTAATATGTCTCTTTGTATGTTTTATGCCCCTATGACCTGCAAAGGGAATATCATGGACTATGGCTAGAAGTGCCAGACAGTAGGCTCTAGGCACTACCAACTGCTTTATTCTCTCATGCTCTAGCCCTCCCTCAGGGGTCCACTCTCTATACAGTAACCCTTTGTCCCAGTATACAGATTCCCACTTCCCTTGAGAATCAGGTGCCTCACTAGCTACCTGCCTCAGGCCTTGTAATATACGGTCTGAGAGCTGTGTCTGTCTCAACTCTCTCTTTGCAACTCTTCCTAGCTCCCCTTCCACAGGAAGTCTGGTATCCTCTGACAGCGGCGCCTCACTGTCAACCTGGGTACTACTTATTACTCACCTCTGCCCTTGTAGTCACTCTGTCCAAGAGAACATCAGTACCCACAAGCAGCTGTGGCTCACCTTCAGTCTCACTGCTACAGAGTAGCTCCCTCCCTGAAGTAATCACCTCACCAGTCCTGGCTGCAAGTGTATGGTCTGTCTGGGTCTCCCCCAAGGTACCAGACCCACATGCTTGTCTCCAAGCCTGACTGCGTGTAACTGCACGAGCACATGCTACTGCATTACAAAAATCATTTCCTATCAGCACATCTGCAGAGATATCCTCAAACACACCTACTTGTTGGCTTCCTTTTCCACTCTCCCAGTCAAGGTGAGCCCTTGCCAAAGGTATTAGGAATGGGGTCCTTCCTAAGGCTCTGACTGGAGTAGACTGCCCAGGCAAGTAGTGCTCCTCTGTAACCATTGCAGGCTTCACAATGGTTATGTCAGAGGCTGTGTCTCTCTTAGCAATGGTCTCTTTGCCATTCACTACAATAGGGTATAACCTCTTGTGGTAGTTTGGTACCCTTGTTATCTCAAGACAACCTACTGTTGGCATTTTCTCTTTCCCACTTACTGGCTCCCTCAGCTTTTGTTCCCCATCATTCCTCCCTGGACATCTATATGCTACATGGCCCCACTAGTTTCATTCAAAACATTAACCCTAGGTCCTGGATGTATATCTGGACGAGTGGCTTCCCCTGCTACTGGCAGATTCTGTTGGGGCAGTCTGGGCTGCCCACCATGGGTTCTCTTAGACCCATGAGCAGTAGTGAGTGTCCCTTTCCTGTGCAGTGATGCCCTGCTTGCTAGGTATAGGTCTCCCTTCTTCCCCAACTCATCTACAGTAGAGCATTGTCTATTAGCTAACCAGATCCTCATGTCCTCAGGCAAAGTGCTAAGGGCTTGTTCCCTCACCAAAAGGTCTGCCACTCCTTCAAAACTGATGACCTGATATCCACTCACCCACCTATGAAAATAAGTGCTTAGTTCAGCAACATATTCACACACACACACTTTTATTTGCCTTGTGTTTGTGCTCACAAAACTTTTTTCCTATAAGCTTCAGGTGTTAGCTTAAAAGAAATAGCAAACAATTCTTTACAGCATTACAATTTAAGAAATCATTGTCAGACAGTTTGGACAAAATAGTTACAGCTTTATCATGGAGTAAGAGGGTCAGGAACCGTGCCCAGATCCTTTGGACAACATCATGCTGTTTACATACCCTCTCAAACATGTGAATGAAACTATCAAAATTATCCCCCTCTGTAAACTGTGGAAGAAATTTACAGACCTTTGTTGCTTCTGGGGTTTGGTTACTCCCCATTACCTCCATGACTCTGGCAAAGAGTCAGCATCTCCTTTCCATGTTGCCTCTGCCTCTCCTTCTCCTCAGCTTCCAGACATAGCAGTTTCTCATTCTCCTCAGCCAGCAGATGCCACAGTTTCACACTTTTCTCACTCTCTAGATGCCTCACTCATCTCTCTGCTGCTTCTATTTTCAAGCGCTTGGCCTCCAACTCAAGTCTCTTTAGCTCCAGATGGATTTTTAAGTCCTCTACAGAAAGGGTGCGCTGTCCATTCTCGGAGTGTTGTACACCTCCACGGCCAGTCTGATCATCTTCCTGGTTGCTATTTTCATATGTAACAGTGACCAAAGCTGCAATTATGTCTGCTTTTGTCAGGTTTCCATGCACCAGTCCTTTAGCCTGGCACATCTCAGCCAACTAGCTCCTCATCAGCTTGCCATATTCCTTTGCTGACATGCTTGCTTGTTCTCCCTGACTAACTAAGCTAACAAAAGAAATAAAACAATTGTGATCTGAACTCTGAATATTCACTGCATGGCTGATTTAGAGTACAAAAACACCTTCAGTGATTACTGTACACAAGCTACAGGAATTCACCATCCACACCACTACAAGCCAATTAATATGTGATATGGCTAACTCACCACAATCAAACAATTAATACTTGTGGATATCCCACCACTGCCAAACAATTAACATGTGATGCCCGTGCAGTGGCCCAGTAATCAAGGAGCCTCAATCCTCACCACTAGCACCAGTGAGGGGTGTCCACACTGGGAGGATGACAAGTAAACACACAGTAACGTGCAATTTCCCTTAAGAGCACACAGAGATTGCAGTCTGGGGCTGTATATTTTAGGGTGTAATTGTAGTATACCTTTATGGTACATTGGACAGACCACTAGAAGGGTTAAAGTGCACATTTTAGAGCACTTGGGAGATATAAGAAGGGGCAACATGGAAAGTCCAGTAGCTTCCCATTTTATTAATTCACATAATGGGAGTGTTGATGGTTTTTTATTTAGCGTGTTGGCTAGACCCCATGTTTGTGTATAGAATTTCAAGACTGCATTATGTAGGTTGGAACATAAAATGATTTTGGGATATCACACGTTATTTCCTAGGGGAATGAATTTGGAGAGTGGGTTAGTGATATAAAATTGAGTCTTTTATTTAAATTTTGACATTTTAGTCATATTTATATGACATATATAGTCATTATAATCTTGAAAAAATGAATTTGAGGATATATTTATCATTATTGATATACTAAATGTATGTATTCAGCAGCAATATATTAAAGTTATGTGGGCATTAAATACGTTTTAGGTGGAAATGATTAATGTTTGTAAAAATGTAGTATTTAATGATCGTATTTAGTGAACACATTTAAGAAATGCATTATATATTGTATTTATTTTGTTCTTTCATAAAACTGAAAAATGAATTGAATAATGATATAATTGACAATGTGGAATAGATTAATTGATTGATTGATAAGTATATAAAAGAAAGATGCATGTACATGGTAAATGTTCCATGAAGGCGAATTGCCGAGGTACCAGAACATATATTTTGTTGGATTAAAGGAATCTTCCTTTCACCTCATTTTTCTGCCTCCCGTGCTGGTGGTTTTTCAGGATATATTCCTATCTATCTCTAAGAGAAATCACTGTTCTAAATAAACTACTTACAGAGCAAAGCATGTGCTGGTGAGTTGCTGTCAGATCCAGAGCAAAATACAAAATGCTATTCTTTCTTTCTGTCCTTAAATTGCTAGTACTGCTGAGTCATTTCAGATTACATCATTCTTGACACTTCTCTGATTTAGTTTCCCAGGCTCACAAAACTCAAAATGTTAACATTTCTTTTTGTAATCTGCACCTGCAGGAAGCCACAGCAATAAAAGACACTTTACATGTAAATCATTGTAATTATCTCTTGTCTTAAAGCAAAAGAAAGAATTTCCAACCCAGACAGCCTGCCTCTGAGCTTGAGATCAAACAGTCATAAAATACTTATCAGCTTTCTTTCAGCAGGATGCACTGTGGTTACATTTTTGAATCTCAGAACATAATGCAATTTTCTTACATTTGTCACACAATCCTGTGGATCATATTCACATTTACAATGACATAGAATTATTTACAAAATTCTATCTAGCTAGGCTGGCAGCCTTCACATAACCCCACATATATGTACATATCAATTTCATTGAGTAATTGTAAAAAGTTAAAAGCTGCATATAGTCAAGACTGGCATTCATAATAGCATTCTGTTCTGGTCTGTTTTTTCCACAGCTGCCATGGAGTGAGCCTCAAATGTAAAGTCCCATGCCATGTGTTTAAGGATGAAAGAAGAATGTGGTATGTAGGCATCTGAACAGTACTGTTCTAGATAGTAATTTAATAACAATAATAATAATTTTAATAGTAATTTAGTAGAATTGAAAGTTAAGGACAGCTTAGTTGGTATCTAATACAGTTGTATCAAATGGAGCATGCATATTTGAACTGTGAAAGAAAGCATGTATGCCTTAGTCTGTAGCACAAAGCAACAGTTACATATTCTCAAATAACAGTGAGCATGCATTTCTAAACTGTAAAAGGAAAGTATGCATGCAGTAGTCTATTTGACAAAATGACAGTACAGTATTAGAGAGTAGTCAGTGACTGTGGGTTCAAAAACTACACTTCCCAAATATACAACACTGTTAGGTTTTCATCATTATTGCAATGTAACTTCATACCTCTATACTAGTGGCACAAATGGCCATCTGTAAACTGCAATTAGTATAACTGGAACATGCAATATATGCCCACATTCAGGATTGCTGGCTGCCATCTGTATCATACGGTGCCTCTGTTATGAACTGAGCAGTCTTAAAAGCAATGAAGAAATGTGTTAGGAGTTTGTAGTGTTAAAAGTAAAGGTAACAGAATAGAGTCAAATATTTGTACCAATGCTTTGTATGTCACATATGAAGTTATTAATGTTCTCCCTTTTTTTCTCTCACCCCAACCTTTACCTTCCCCTTTTTTATTTGTTGTTTTATTTCTTTCCCCATAGCACAGTGGGGTAAGTCTGTCCCATGGGATCCTCCTGCCTCACTCTACTGGTTAAAGCACCACTACCCAGCATGTCTGGTGAGCAACCCATCAGCACCCCCTCTGCTGCCCCGGAACTACCCAGCATCTCAGGTAGTTCTGCACTGGAGGATAGGCCTGTGCCTCTGGGAGCAGTAGCAGAGGTGTTGACTTTACCACCCAAGAAGAAATGCCAGGGATGGTATGGAAGATTGTGCGCTGCACTGTGAGTGTGCACCTACACTGGATGGAGCACCTGCTCTTCATCCTGGTTCAGAATACCTGTAGGAGATGCAGACATTGGGCACTGCAGCCAGCAGTGCAAAGAGGTGACACTGATGATTGTCCACTGGGTGAGGGATCGATTCTCACTGTCGATTCTCACTGTCAACGTGCATGGGACCTCAATTCCCCCACCCTCTCCCCACCTCTTATCTCCTTCACTGTCTCTGTGTCTTATCTGTTTGCAATTGCTTCCTCACCAACCCAACTTACCTCACCCAGACATTCCTACATTGCGTTCCCGAACATTCCTCCCTCTCTTCTCTTTCTCTCTCTCTCTCTCTAAAAAAAAAAAAAAAAATGGGCACCTGTCCCACAAAAAAATAAATAAGTGTTCCATACATAGCTCTCCATTTTGCACACATGTCTTCATGACACATTGATTCAGTCCATTTGGCTATACAACATGATTGTGTTGTGATCACCCCTCTCCCTGGAGGTGACAGCCAAAATTCAGCTAATATTTTGCATATATGATCATATTTTATTGTTGAAGAAATAGATAGCTATGGTGCTTTCCTACATCTTTCCTCCACATTCCTGTCCTCCTTTCACTTTGTTTTTCTCCCTCCTTGCTCCCCATTTCACCACTTTCTTGTCTTCCACATTTTTTCTTTAAAGAATTATTGTATGATGGTGTGCATTGCATACCAACGCGAAGTAACAGTGAACAGCAGCAATACAAGTAGATGTATTTAAGGTATCATAAACACTTGTAAAATTACTACTTACACCCATATTCAAACCCAGTTACTGCTTCCAACAACAATGCATTAACATGTGCTGCCAAACAGTCCATTAAGGAGCAGATGTATTTTATACAATCAATAGTAACTGACACAGATCAGCAAAGATTTCCCGTTGTATTCCCCCATGCTTGCTCTCCATATCACCAGTGTTGTATTTTCCCCATTAATTTTGTGTGAAACATCATTGTGCAGTCCCCAGTAATGTTTTATAAAGGATTATTGCATGATACCCATTTAGCTTTATAAAGCATTAGTGCGGGATGGTGAGTGATGATGCATGATGGCATGCTTCTTGCACCATCATTAAGCAATGCTAATACAAAAGTAGTTCAATGTATTAGCTACAGCTATATTTGGAACCAGTACCATCTAGCCCCAAAATGGAATGTATTACTGCATTAAGTGAATTAATAGCTACAGCCAAAGAGTCAGTTAAATAGTAGGTGCATGCAACAAAAGTTACATCTGGAATTTGCTATTCAGTGACAAAAATACACTTGCTCCACAACTGAGTCTATAGCACCATTTGTTAATTCATTGATCCATTTGTTTTTCGGGTCAGGTGGTACTGGGTTTGAATCCAGTTGTATGTAACAGATTCAAATACTTTTACATGTAAATCCAAATTCTAAAGTGTGATAGTTGGTATGTAGTCTGTGAAATATGGCTAGATTTTACTGTTTTCCAATAAAGCTGTATATAACACTTATAACTGCTTTTTTGCTGTTGCCACACATTAGTGTATGATGTGCACAATCACACAATTATGCTTTAAAGAAAATAAATGGGAAAAATAGGAAAGTTGTGAAATGGGGAGCATGCAAGTGGAAGAACAGTGAAAGGAGGGCAGGAGGGATGTAGGAAAGAACCGTAGCTATCTATTTTTCAACAGTAAAAAATGCACAGATGTGCAGAATATTAGCTGAATTTGCAGTGTTGACCACAGAGAGAGGGGTGACCATAACACAATCATGTTGTATAGCCAACTGGATCGAATCAAGTGTGTCAAGAAGACACGTGTGAAATGGACAGCTATGTATGAGAGGACATTTTTTGGGGGGACAGGAGCCCTTTTTGAGACGAGATGAATGTTCGGGAAGAGACATAGGTATGTTTAGGTCAGGTAGGTTGGGTAGGTGAGGAAGTAATTGCAGACAGACAAAACATACAAGACAAGAGACAGGAATGGTGAAGGATACAAGAGGTGGGTAAACACTATGGTTGGGGTCAGGGTGGGCATATTATGAACCCATGATCATCAAGCTGGGTGACAGTGAGAATTGAGTCATCATCCACTGAACTGTCATCACTGTTATCTGAGTGCACCAGTGGCTGCAGTGTCTGATGTCTTTGTCTCCTCATGTTGTTCAGTACAATGATGGAGAGCAGTGTCTCCATCTGGCATAGGTGTGCACCAACTGTGTGAAGCACAATCCTTTGTACCAACCATGGCAGTTCATCATGGGTGATAAAATCACCACATAGGTTCATGGGTTCATAGGCTGGTACTAGGCTATCAGCCCTAGGGACTATACAAGCCTATCCATAACAATTCCCTGGCTATTTCTTCCCACAGTATTTACTTCCCTGGACCCCTGTCTAGCAGGGTGACTGACGTGATCCCCGGGGTAAATTTCCTATCTCCTATCCAGTCATCAAGGTTCCTTTTGAAGAGGGCCAAGGAGGCGCTCTGCTTGACATGTATGGGTAGTCCATTAGAGAGTATGGGGAGTCTCTGGGTCAGGAACCTATACCTCCACATGTTTTGTTCATTGTGATGACAAGGTTTAGGTCCCTGGAGCATGTGGCTCTGATGGATTGGGATTTCTTTAAGTGTAGCATGTCCAACAGTTCTGGGTTTGACATGGCCTTATATGTTAAGCAGAGATCACCTCTGAGTAGATGTTATGCGACAGAGTTTAGCGGGAGTTTTTTAGTTGGTCAGCATAGGGCATCTGCTTTATGCCTGTGATTCTTTTAGTAAGGTGTTTTTGCGGCCTTTCCAGCTGTTGCAGATGTCTTGTGAGGTACATACCAAATGGGGCATTGTACTCTATGATGGGTCTAATGAGGAATGAGTACAGTGGGACAATGACCTCCTTTTTTCTGGATGAAAAGTCCTTAGTGATGAGATGTGCCACATAGAAGGATTTCCTGACTGTTGTGGCGATGTGGTTATCGAAGGTGAGACCACTGTCCACCTGTGCTCCTAAGTCTCTTATCACACTTTGTTTAGTGTACTGCCACCTATGTGGTAATTCATGGGTACATGTTTTTTTCCCAAAGGGAATAACTATACACTTCTTGGCATTGAGCTTCAGCCCATGGCTCTGGCATCAAGCATCTGTTTCTGTAAGGCCCTTTTGTAGAATATCCACATTATTTGGGGATTCAATAATGGCTAAAAACAAAAGCTGTATCAAAAGAATTCTCCAAATAATACACACCGTCGAGAAGAAAAACCTTTATAAGACACGCAAAGCTTTCAGGTTACACACCCTTTCTCAATGCTTAATACAGGTTAAATCACAAGCAATGATTTAAATAAGAGCCCAATACAATCACATGACCTGCAGCCCAAAAGTCATATGATCAAAAATTAAAGAACACATCATTAAAAAAACATTAAAAACACATTAAAAAACACTAAAATGCTGTAAAAAAACTCTTTAGTGTTTTTTAATGTGTTTTTAATGTTTTTTAATGATGTGTTCTTTAATTTTTGATCATATGACTTTTGGGCTGCAGGTCATGTGATTGTATTGGGCTCTTATTTAAATCATTGCTTGTGATTTAACCTGTATTAAGCATTGAGAAAGGGTGTGTAACCTGAAAGCTTTGCGTGTCTTATAAAGATTTTTCTTCTCGACGGTGTGTATTATTTGGAGAATTCAATAATGGCTCCCAGTTTGCTGTCATCTGTGAACTTTGTTAGCCAGAGTCCTTCATTGTTGCCTGTAATTCAGAAAAGTAGATGCCAAACAAGAGCGCTCCCAGGACTGAACCCTGAGGTACTCCACTTATCACTTGTCTGGTGCTGGATTTGGAGTCCGCTACTTTTACAGTGTGGGTTCTGTCAGTAAGCCAGTTGGCAACCCATCAACTGATGCAGGGATTTATGCCCAGCTTAGTAAGTTTATCTATGATTCCAGAGTGGGGGATGGTGTTGAATGCCTTGACAAGGTCCACATAGGTTGTGTGGACTGCCTTACCCTTGTCCATGGCTCTGAAGACTGATTTGAAGAAGTCAATCAGGTTCAGGAGACACGATCAGCCCTTCATGAACCCAAACTGCGTGTGGTCCAGTGTTTGAAGATTGCCAATGTCTTTGTTTATAAGTTCCATGATAATACGTTCCATGGCCTTGCACATCAGGCTTGTCAGACTGATGGGATGGTAGTTCCCTTGTGGAGTGGGATAACTGTTGCTGTGCGCCACTCAATGGGCACAAAGCCTGAAGTGAGGCTATGATTAAACATGACACTTAGATGAGGTGCCAGTTCATTTTGTAGTTCATGTAGTACACAGCGTGGGATGTTGTCTGGTCCCATGGATGCTGTATTCTTAGCTTTGGAGAGTGCAGTTTTTACATGTGTGGCCATGATCATGGAATTTGGCAATCTTTCTGTATTGAGATGGGCCATTTAGGGGGTGGGGGGGAGAAGTTGGCACTGAATCGATCTGACAGGATATTGGCAATGTCCTTGGGATCAGTATATTTAATGCCATTCTGTTGTTGCTCAGAGCAGATCTGAGCATTGCCATTCAGATTCTTGACATAGCTATAGAACGCCTTGTGGTTGTCTTTGGAATCTTTGGCAATTTTATTTTCTCCTGGAGGGAACTACTGGCCTATCTTGTGGGGCAGAACTACCTGCCAGGTAGTGCAGGGGCAGCAGAGGGGGTGCTACCAGGTTGCATCCCAGACATACTGGGCCTTGGCTCCATATCCAGTGTAGTGGGGTTTTGTGGATCCTGTGGGGCAGGCCTACCCCAGTGTGCTGAGAAAAAACAAAAAATAAAAAAATTAAAAAAAGAGAGAGAAGATAATAGTTTGGGTGAGATAAAAAAAACAAGGGAGAACATTAGAAACTTCATATGTGACATACAATACTACCAACTCCTAACAAATAAGTTTTTTTACTGTTAAAACTACCCATGACAGATGCACACTATATTACAGATTGCAACAAGCAATCTTTGATGCAGGCTCCAATTATACTGATTACAGTTTACAGCAGGCCGTTGGTGCCACTGCTTTAGAGCTCTGATGTTACATTGTAATATCAATGAAAACTTAACAGTATTGTATATTTGGAATCTGTGGTTTTTAAACCCACAATCTCTGACTACTCTCTAATACTGAATTGTTGTTTAGGCCTACAGACTAATGCATGCTTACTTTCCTGTTACAGCTGAGAGATGAATGCTCACTTTGATGCAACTGCATGAAAAAGCAATTAAGGTATCTTTACTTTTAATGCTAAAATAACAGTACTGTTTGGATACATACATACCACATGCTTCTTATATTCATACCAATCTAGTGGCATGGGTTTGCGCATTCAGGTTTCAGTTTGTGATGGCTGAGGAAAAAACAGGACTGAATACCATTATTAGTACCAATACTGACTACATCCAGCTTTTAACTCTTAGAAGTAGTCTGTGTAAGTGATATGTACATATCTGTGGGGTGCCCCTAGTCCAACATTCCTTGATCTGATGTTCAAGGTTATCCCTCTTCTTCATCTGGATGTCTCTATAGTGATTCCTACATTGTTCACCAGTGGTTGGGATACCGGTAATACTGGTCAAAGCCCAGGCAAGACTATGCTGTGCCTCTGACTTGTAATGCAAGCCAAACTAGTCCCTCTGGAAAAGCCTGGGCCCATGTCCATTCACTAGGAGTTGAACAAACACTTTAAACTCCTGGACACCCCATCTTTGATCGTGGAATCTCAAAACCTCTTCACAAGCACCTGCCATGCCTACTACAGATCAAGACGGATGTAGAATGATGTTTTCCCACCAATTGGAGGTATTGCACTTACTGAGAATGAGCACTTTTTGGTTTTCCAGCATTTAAAAGTGTTGCACACTGCTTACCATCACACAAACATGATACTCGAGGGTGTGCACTGCCGGGCAATGTGTTTGCAAGATGGTCAACAGTCCTACTTGAATGCATCTGGTTTATGTTTCTGGCTGTCTGGGTCCTGTCTGCTACATGGGTGGTCCATTAGACTAGTTTGTTTACTGCCAAACAAAAACAAAACCAGAAAAAAAAAACGCAAACCAGATGAGTATAGCCAAACACGTTTGTGCTATGCTGCTCATTGTGCAAACAGTGGCCCCAAAATAAAAATAAAAATAAAAAACTGAGAAATAGCTGAAATGAGGAAAATCAGTCTATGACATACACAGCAAAAAATGTTAGTACACATGAAATATGTCTGCATAGGTCTGGATCTCAACTCTCACTCTAGTTCACCTTCAGAAAACAGGATGGGTTCCTTATCCATTTTTGCCACACAAACAGCTTTTCAGCAAAGAAATGAAGTAATTCCTCACACAATCAAGTGCAAATGAATGTACACTGATGTCAAGGCATAAACTATTTGTACATTTATTATATATAATATATTTTGATGTAGTGCACTTAATGATCACGCAATCTGTTAGGATTATTCCTTGCAAATATATAGCTCTGTCTTATCTTTTTGTATCTATTGGTCATTCATCAGTTATCTGACCACTACTCAGAAACATGCAGTGTGTAAGACAGTCTATATCATTTACCTTAAAATGCATGAGGATATTAACTGGGAATACTATGATGATATCTAGTTGCCATCAAATGAAGAGCAGGTTGGATGGCACAAAAGCATAGACTGCTCTTTTTTGGGGGGAGCAAAGGCAAGTTGTTATGGCACATACAAAAGTACTCTGTTCTTTTGAGGAGGGTCAGGCTGAGTTACTTAAATAAGGATTTGTTGCTCTTGTTACTTTCCTTGTTTTTCATCCTGCCAGTTTGCTCTTGTGAGGGTTGTGAAGTCAGAAACTGCACTGTGTCTCATTACTTTCTAACTTCTCTCTGTTATGATTTCTCATTACAAATGTATGCTACTAAACCAAGGTCATGTAGTGATCGTCAGTACTTTGGAGAGGAATGAATGTGTGACTCTTTAATACCTGAGGCCTACTACTTGCTAATGGATACATACAAGTCAAATAACTCTCTTTTATTACGTTACATTAATTTCTGTGCAAATCTCCCACCTTGTAGTTGCTTACTGTACCAAGTGATGAAATACAAAGTCATGTCATAATATTATTATACAATACAGTACATGTTCAGGACTTACCTTGTAAATGCAGTAGTTGCCACAGTGTTAGTCCAGGGCTGACTGTGATGCAAGCAGTACACAGCCAAGACATCAGCAGATCACCTGTTTCCATTTCTTCCTGTCCTCTGCATCTTGCTCTGTCACACCAACCACCTGCATGTTCTCTCTCACCACATCCATAAACCTTATCTTAGGTCTTCCTCTTTTCCTGTTACCTGGTAGCTTCATCCTTAGCATCTTTTTCCCAATATACTCAGCATCCCTCCTCAGCACATGTCCAAACCAACGTAATTGTGCCTCTCTGGCTTTGTCTTCAAACCTTCCAACCTGAGCTGACCCTCTAATATACTTATTCCTAATCCTGTCCACCCTCGTCACACCCAGTGCAAATCTTAACATCTTTAATTCTGCTACATCCAGCTCAAACTCCTGCCTTTTTGTCAATGCCACTGTCTCCAACCCATATAACATAGCTGGTCTCACTACCCTCTTGTAGATCTTCCCTTTCACTCTTACAGGTACTGCCTGTCACAAATCACTCCTGACACTCTTCTCCACCCACTCCATCCTGCCTGTACTCTCTTCTTCACCTCTCTTCCACACTCACCGTTACTCTGAACTATTGACCCCAAGTATTTAAACTCATCCACCTTCACCACCTCTACTCCTTGCATCCTCACCATTCCTCTATCCTCCCTCTCATTCACACACATATATTCTGTCTTAGTCCTGCTGACCTTCATTCCTCTTCTCTCTCTAGGGCATATCTCCATCTCTCCAGGGTCTCCTCCACCTGTTCCCTACTCTCACTACAGATCACAATGTCATCTGCAAACATCATAGTCCACGGGGACTCCTGTCTGATCTCATCTGTCAACCTGTCCATCATCATTGCAAATAAGAAAGGGCTCAGAGCTGATCCTTGATGTAACCCCACCTCCACCTTAAACGCATCCATCACTCCCACTGCAGACCTCAACGATGTCACACTACCATCGTACATATCCTGTACCACTCTTACATACTTTTCTGACACTCCTGACTTCCTCATACAATACCACAACTCCTCTCTAGGCACCCTGTCATATGCTTTCGCTAAGTCTACAAAAACACAATGCAACTCCTTCCGACATTTTCTGTACTTCTCCATCAACACTCTCAGAGCAAAGATCGCATCTGTAGTGCTCTTTCCTGGCATGAAACCATACTGCTGGTCACTAATCATCATGTCCCTTCTTAACCTTGCTTCCACTACTCTTTCCCATAACTTCATGCTGTGACTGATCAATTTTATCCCTCTGTAGTTACTACAGCTCTGCACATCACCCTTATTCTTAAAAAACAAAACACTTTTTCTCCATTCCTCAGGCATCCTCTCACTTTCCAAGATTTCATTAAACAATCTGTTTAAAAACTCCACTGCCATTTTACCTAAACACCTCCATGCTTCCACAGGTATGTCATCTGGGCCAACAGCCTTTCCATTCTTCATTCTCTTCATAGCTATCCTTACTTCCTCCTTGCTAATCCATTGTACTTCATGATTTACTATCCCTACATCATTCAACCTTCTCTCCCTCTCATTCTCTTCATTCATCAACCCCTCAAAGTACTCTTTCCATCTCCTCAACACACTCTCCTTGCTTGTGAGTATGTTTCCCTCATTATCCTTTATCACCTTTACCTGCTGCACATCTTTCCTAGCTCGGTCCCTCTGTCTAGCCAATCGGTACAGGTCCTTTTCTCCCTCCTTAGTGTCCAACCTTTCATACATCTCTTCATATGCTTATCCTTAGCCTTCGCCACCTCTCTCTTTGCCATGCACCTCATCTCCTTATACTCCTGTCTACTTTCTTCATCTCTCTGACAAGCCCACTTCTTCTTTGCCAACCTCTTTCTCTGTATACTCTCCTGTACTTCCTCATTCCACCACCATGTCTCCTTGTCGTCCTTCCTCTGTCCAGATGTGA
Source organism: Protopterus annectens (assembly GCF_019279795.1). Lineage (NCBI taxonomy): Eukaryota > Metazoa > Chordata > Ceratodontiformes > Protopteridae > Protopterus > Protopterus annectens. The sequence continues at coordinate 1,313,140,721 of NC_056733.1, forward strand.
TACCAAGCACCTTTCTAGCCGTCTCCCTTACTAGCTCTGCTGTAGTTACCCAGCTATTTGATAACTCTTCACTGCCACCCAGTGCCTGCCTTAACTCATCCCTGAACTCCACCTCACAATAACCCTTTTTCAATTTCCACCACTTGATCCTTGGTGCTGCCCCCACACTCCTCCTCCTCTTCTTGATAACCAACGTCATCCTACAAACCACTATCCTATGCTGCCTAATGACACTTTCTCGGGTCACCACTTCACAGTCTCCAATCTCCTTCAAACTGGCCCTCCTACATAAGATATAATCCACCTGTGTGCATCTTCCTCCACTCTTGTATGTCACCCTATGCTCCTCCCTCTTGTTAAAATACGTATTCACCACAGCCATGTCCATCCTTTTCACAAAATCCACTACCATCTGACCTTCTGCATTCCTTTGTTTAACACCATACCTACCCATCACTTCCTCATCCCCTCTGTTCCCTTCACCAACATGCCCATTGAAATCTGCTCCAATCACCACTCTCTCATCCTTGGGTACAGTCATCACCACTTCATCCAATTCACTCCAAAATGTTTCTTTCTCATCCATTGCACACCCAACTTGTGGAGTATACGCACTAACAATGACCCCTCATTAATATTCCAAAATGTGTACGCTGATTGGTCAGCGTGCACGTTGTAAATCAGACTTATACTAATGGAAAAAGGTCCGGTCGCCCAGACTTTTTTTTTTCTTGCAGCAACAGAGAAAGCAAGATCTCCGTTGCTTTTTAGAAAGTGTCTCGCTATGTTAAAGGAGTTTAACATAGCGAGACAGCTTTAAAAAAAGCAACGGAGAAAGTTCCATTGCTTTTTTAAAGATGTCTCGCTATGTTAAACTCCTTTAACATAGCGAGTCACTTTCTAAAAAGCAACGGAGATCTTGCTTTCTCTGTTGCTTCCACCCACAGCTCTGATGTACTGTGTAAGCATACGCATGCGCAGTACATCAGAACTGCCGCAGAATACCGGACAGCTGCGGAAGGGCAGCAAGGAGGCATTATATAATGCCATTATTTAAGAAAACTAAGTATTTTTTTTTCTTAAATAACGTCATTGTATAATAGTAATAACCCACTTCTGGGTCTGGGTAATGCTGGATTTACAATGGTTGTCTTTGTTTGGCCACTCAGGCTTCGCCCTTGTGACAAAACCATGCCAACCGTGGGTAAATCCAGCATTACCCACACCTAGGCGTGGGTTATTGCTTAAATGTTTCAGGGACAGGTCCTTTGAAAGCACGTTTAGCATTTCAAAGATGTTTTATTAGCAAAATGGTTCATTTGCCTGTTATTTTGTGGGTGGGGGCAGTAAAGAAGAGTTACTGTTATGTCACAAACTAGAATGGGCTGTTATTTTGGGAGGGAGCACAGTTCAGTTACTGCTGTGGCACATACAAGGAAATGTTGCTCCTGCTACTCTCCTTGTTTTGCATCCAGCCTGTTGTTAGTATTCCACATCTGTAGATGTTTCATGTTTTTCCAGTGAGTACTACTGACTGCCTTCCTTTACTGTTATATCTGGAAACAGTTACTTTGTAGTTCTGTGATACTTATGTAGTGGAAAGTGAAGTGGAAAATAATACTTTGACAATCTCAGTCAACATGGCACATTTCTACTGGGAAGGGTTCAGTCCAATATGCAACAAAGGCTACAAGTATGGCATCACATTGTTCACAAAATCAATTCTGTGGGCGGCCACAGCCAGACATATGAACTGGTGTGCCACAGGGCCACTGACATGATTACCACTGCACAGAGGCAAACAGCTGCAGTTGCCCAAGACCAAATGGTAACTGGGGGATGGCCTGCTCAAGAACCACCTCTTACCCCCAATGAGAGTTGCTAGCGAATATCTCCAACATGAAAACTCAAAGCAGAATGGACCACAGCATGTCCTTGATGTGGGTGCCACTCCTTTTGAGTCCCAAGAGGCTCTTCCAGGTAGGCTTTTTTATATGACCAGTTGAATACTGTTATATAGTAAAACAATTAAAATAAAAGTTACTTCTGTGTCACACATCTTTTTCTAGGGGGGTAGATTGAATATTGCTACAGTTACAAGCTTAGTTTGGAGTTGTCAGACATGTTCTTGTTGAAGATACAGTTAATGCAGAAGTAGTGGAGTGTATTACCTCCTTTCTTACTGTTAAATGTGATGATGATGCCCCAACCTCTTGCTTAACTTATTTCAGGACCGTCAGGAAACTAGCAAGATATGCCTCCTACAGATGGTAAGCCAAATAAATGTATGTCAGTACTGCAGATCGATTTAAAGAAATATAATGTGTCATTTTAGGCCTGTTGTGTGTATTGCTGTACTGTCTCTAATAGTGGCAGCACTGTTAGTTGTTTGGCATATATTGCACCATAGTAGTGCAGGTATTAATGTATGCCTGTGTTTTTTTCCTTTTTATTACGGGTGATCATGACAGTGGGAGTGTGGGCCCTGTTCCACCTGATGTCACTGTCTCATCAGACACTGATGATAATGGTGGAGAAACTGAGGCACAGTCAGGGGCTGCAGAGGCTGAATCTGACACAGAGGTTGACTTCCAGCCACCCCCTTTATTTTCCCTGGACACAGCCAGTAGGCATATGCCTATCCAGTCCACTGAGTCCACAGATATTGGACAGGTGGAGGGTGAGGACATTGATCAGGGAAGTGTGGCTAATGCACCTTCAGTTCCCGTTGACTATGACCATAAGCAAAGTGTGGGCAAGGTGCCATGCAGGAGGGTTGATGGGGTGCTCGGATGGGGCCTGCTGTCCCTCCTCCACCTGGTGCAGATGTCTCTTCCTGTGTCATTCAACATATGCTTAGGACCATCATGGAGGCACTGGCATGTAAAGAAAGGTGCTCCAAAAAATGCTCAGAGTTGTAGATGTGGCACAGGCTGACATGTGTGACTGCCTCCACCATGTTGCCAGTTCACTGGATCAGATGAATGACACATTGGAAAGAAGGGTGTCTGTGATGGGTGGAAGGGTATCTGTCATGCAGTGTCTGTGATGGAACATCTGCTGGGGGGGGGGACATCATCCTCATGGGCATAGGTCAGGCAAAACATCTACTGATAGCCAACATGGCCATGCCTGATCACAGTCCTGTAATGGCAGCACTTCCTTCCACTGTTCCATTGGTGAGTCTGCTGTCCACACACAGACAGGTGGACCATGGGGTCATGGTCCTGGGCATGGGAGCATGTCCAGCAGACATCAGTCACGTTCAGGTAGCAACACTGCATAAACCTTGGTTGTGGAGGTTCTAGTGCAACCCCTGGCATCGCCAGTTGTCATGGTTGGGGGCAACAATGATGAACTGGCAACTCTACCATGCACGGCTCACACCTGTACATCATACCAAGACATAGAACTAGCACTGAGCTTGGCTGTGTTCATGCAGACTGTCACACACCAGTTTCACATGGAGGACTCCTACAGACACATACAGAACAGTTACATGGTTCAGCCTGCCCGCTCCCCTTTCTTATTCACACACACTCACCAACCTTTTGTGTCACCCTAGGCCTCCTGCCCACTGTGCCATATCCTTGTTTTCTCTCTTTTGGATTCAGGGTTACAAAAGCTTTGTGTTGGGTGCACAGGGTGTATAGCTACATTAGTGCTTAGTATATCTGTATTTGTGTTGTTAAACTGATAATTGTACCTGTCACTTATATTTGCCTTGCCAAGTTATACAGTGGGTTAACATAATCATTTCAGTACTTTCTATTGTATTCTCTTGTAAGGGTTGTGAAGTCAGGAACTGCAATATGTCTCATTACTTTCTAACATTTCTCTTTAATGATTTTCCAGGACATATCTATGGTACACATCATAAGACATGCCATCACATTCAGATCTCAGGATTTTATGACAGCACTGTAGTCAAATCTCATCAGAACAGTAATACAGTATGATGCTCTCTTTTGCATGAACCTCAACAGACACATGCAGCAGTTGGACAGACCACAGGGTTTTCTCATCAAGATAACACAGCACCTACTAACCATGCCATAATGTATATGGATAGATTAAAAGATGTGTCACTGTAATCTTTCTGGTATCAGATGAGGTGACATCTGCCTGGGCTCCAGGCCAGGGTCTGATCATGTTCTGGTGGGATGACTGCATATGTAATAATCTGATATAGCCGATGACATCAGCATTGTCTGTTGATCATATGGTAATAACAGTGCTCCACATGCTGGTATAAAATGCTTTCTGTTGGCTGCAGTGAGAACAGAACTCCTACCTATTTAAGTGCACAGATTATAGAACACAGTACTCTAAACACAAGCCATGGCACAAGTCCAACTTTTACATGGCTGCAGGTCAACTTATAATGGATGACATCAACAGTGCATGTTGGAGAGAAGAAGTTAGGAGGCCTGCCTGAAATGGATGTGTAGGCAGGTGCAAGTATCAAAATACTGTCAATTTATGGGATTGGGGCAGTAACTGCAGGATACACACTTTCTCTTCTGGCTAGACACACACACACACACACACACTTGACCACAGTGAGAACAGAACCCCTCCCTATCTAAGTACACAGATTACAGAACTCAGTACTTTACGGAAGTGCTATGGCACAGGTCTGACTTTTACATCATTGCAGGTGAACAGAAGGCCATGTGGGGGACAGCAGGTTGGGAAGACTGCATAGGCACATAGATTCATAGGTTCATATAAGGCCAGTAAGCTAACAGCAGTAGAATGTGTAGAAACCCAGCTGTGTAAAAACACAAGTAGCCTTGTTAAGCATGGTTGGATGTTTGAGTTTAGCAGACCAAGGCTGTCAGCACCACCGACTGGCCCTGTCCATGAGGGAGCACACAACATTATATATTACACTTTGTAGTGTGGTTGATATATGTGTGTAAAACAAATAGTGAGACCCCAGGGTTGTACTGCTTGTTGGGGGGGGGGGTGGGTGGCACACATTTATGTAATGTGAGTATATGATGTTCTCAATTTGCAATATTTCCACAGGTACTTTTATGTCATACAAAGGAAATGGACAAAAAAACACCATTCAAACAGCATCATAGATATACAGTTTCATAGAGCAGCGAGTAGTGGATTTGTGCAATAGTTAAAGTGTAAACGCATGCAAGTTACACCTGTTTGCATGTAGGTAAGCCTCACACAAATGTGAACCACATTGTTAATGTCTGACAAGCAGAATGCAACAGTGAGCAGTTCTGTATGTATTTTTCACAAAAGGTAAAGCCATGCTAAATGCTAGTCCAGATAGCAGGAATACATTTACTGGACTATAATACATAATATACTTGCAGTTATACATTAGATGATAAATGTGATAATACATATACCATATGGGATATGATGTATTTAAACACATGACCATGTGTATGGCAGTCCTACACTTATACCTGTTGCCACAAGAATGTTGAGGAAACAGTTGTCTGTGTTGCACTGCATTGTTGTAAACTGCAATGTCACAACAGTAAAACAAAGGTTGCACACTCTGTACTAGAACCCAGTACCACTCCAGGCCATTTTTTCACAATAGCCACGAGCATCCATTGAACGTATCTAGTTTCTGTTTTAGGTTGTCTGCTTCCTAGGTGGTCTGCTGCTCTTCACAGAAGCCAGATAAACATAGCCAATTCCCTGCTTCCACTGTTTGCGCTATGCTGCGCATCATGCAAAAAGTGCAATTAAAACAGGAAGAATGAGACATAAAAACGTATTAATGGACACATATAAGTAAAATAAATGTCTGCTGTCACATGTTAAGTTACTTTCTCTACAAATCTACCAATATTTACTTGATTACTGCACCGAGTTAAGAAATACAAGGTTATGGCATAATATTATTAAAGAATATAATACATTCTAGGTTCATGACTTACCTTGCAAATACAGCAATTGACACAATTTTATTTCAGGGCTAAAATTTCCTTGTCTCTACTGCCATGTTTTTTAAGAATTCAAGAAAAGACAGAATGGAGGCTACATGGAAGCTTTATAGCTTGTTGAATAGCTCCACTGTACTGAAAATCACCTGCTTATGCTGTAATTAGCACCTATGAGAAAACATCTGCTGCTTTACTGACTATATCAACTCCATTGGTGCTCATTAGTGTGTGATGTACACCTACATGCCGCTGCATGCACTGATGCTTAAATAAGGTAAACAGAAGCAATCTTGTTATTAATTTTCTCTGTTTCTGTGATATTGCACAAACATGCAGCTGAAAAAGTGAAGGAAATGTTGCAGACCCTGTACTATAACCCAGGATCTTCTATACTCTAGCCCTACACATACACATACCGCCATAGGAATATGGCAAGCGCCAAGAAACCTGCCATTCATTCCTTTGTCTCCTGTGAGTGCTCTAAGCGTCGCATTGTGCAAACAATGACAAAAATTAAAAAATAATTTTTAACTTAAAGTGGACAGAGATGATACAGTTTAAGACAATAAATAGGATGAAACAGAACTTGTTCATAGGTACATAGGTTGGTACTAGGCTATCGGCCCTAGGGCCTATACAAGCCTAGCCATTGTGAATTGTGTACTGCTTACATGCGCTTTTACACTTCATAGACCTACATGTACATCTCTGTAAGTGTAACCTGATACACCCCCCGATGTCATCATTCACTGTTGCCATCCATCAAACGCAAACACTGTGGAAGTGCCTACATGGAGTGAATATCCCTACACAGTTACATTTTTTTGCGATTCAGAAATTCTAAAGAGTTTTGACCTCATTTTCATCTTCACCATGTTGACAGCACTGAATCTATGTGGTTGGTAACTGTGTAGGCAGGGAGAGTGAAGGGAAGCCCAGTGTTGTACACTCAGGGGAGGGTATTACTTCGCTATATATCTGCACAGAGGAATGCAGGAATGCAGGTTTTGATAAAATTTGATTGTATTCCATCAGATACATACTGCATATGCTTACATGACAGTATGAATAGTATGTTTCATGGGGTTTACACTTTTAGCTGTCTACCTTAGCTATGAGTGCATTCTTCATTTAAGAATGGGGGAGCAAAGCTGCATTTATGTCATGACACTTAAAAAGGAATTGTTGCTATTATTAATCTAATTTTCTAGCATCCATCACGTGAAATAATGTCATAATGTGCGTGGGGTTACATGTTATGGTCAGTTCTGTGCAAATCTATGGGCTTTTCATTGGTCTTGTATCCATGTAGACTACTTTCCGTGGCTGTATTTCGGAAAGCTTTTAAATACATGGGCAACATGAGCATGGAGTCTACAAAGTTGCTTTACAGATTGTTGAATTACTCCGCCATGTTGGTTTGCTTCATTAACATACAATTCAGCTACTTATGCTTTAATTTGCGTGCCACAGAAATTGCCATGTTTGTGTGTAAGTGCGCACTGCTACTCTGAGTTTACTGAAACTAAAAGTCTTTGTGACCATGTGCACAATAGTCAAAAATTACCATGTAGGCCTTATTGAATCCCACCATAGAAGTAGTTGTTTGTTAAGTATAATGAATCTCATGATATATAGGAAAATAGATGTGGCTTTCAGTGAACAGACATGAAGATTTACTTCTACATTTTGAGATTGCTGGTTGCATAGATTCTACTGAAAATGGAGTTGAAATATCTAGATACTGATACTGTAATAATTATAGAAGTAGCTGGAGCTACAGATTTGGACTTGGAAGCAGCTACAAATACATGTTATAGTTCAAGCGTGCAGGTATCTGTAGTTTCAAAAGTACAAACAGCTATCAATGTATGCATAATTTCAGAGCTTCTTCTCAGAAGTGTGAAACCCAATCCTGTAAGTCTGATACTTCCAAAAAGCAAACTGCAAGATTGCCTTGGAGTAGGGTTGCGGTTGCTGAGATATCACCATATCTTGGTTTATATTTTCCCAACATTTCCACTTTCAGTTCTGTCATTCCAAGTATCACAATTGCAGTCATCAGAATTTCCACATGTACACTGCTTTCAGGTCTAGTCATAGATGTGTTCAGAAATACAAGTATTGATGTAGCTATGGGTATAACTGCCTCAATAAGTACAGCTGCAGAAGTAACTGCAGGTTTAGAAGGAAATGTGGTTTAAAGGTGAAGACATAGAGGATGCTGCAGCTATGCAAACATGTAGGTACTAAGACAGATATAATTGCACATGCAAAACAAAGAGATAAAAAAGACAAGTTGTTAATTAAAATAAGAAAGACAAATTGGCTGACTAAAACCAGATGTAGAAAGTCACATGCTGCCAATACCAGAGATAGAAAAAGCATGCATTTTAATTCCAGGTATAGAGTTAGTGTACTTAAATAAAGGTGTGTGGGGGTAAAGCCCCTATACACGAAGGGCACTTTTTGAAAGATTTACTCTGCTTATATGTGCTGTCTTTGTAGAAGTAAGTGAACTGTTTTATTCACTCTCACAACCCCTTCTTCAGAAATCATCCAGTTGCTCATAAGATTTTGCAAATATTACTTTGGTGCTCTGTAACATTATCCAAAACATGTTCATTGACATTGATTTGGATAGTGCTTCTTACCAAATAACAAAACGCTAAGTAAATAAATAAGGGGTGTGGTTTAAATACTATCTCTAGTTATTAAATAGTACAATACAATAGTGATACAAAATGGCAAACAGGGAGAATTAGCAGTTCTCACCTTACATCAGATTATATCTCTATTAAGCAGGAAGCATATGAAAAGAAGCATCATCTGAAAGAAGATTGTGAAGAAAGATATTTACACCTCATTAGTCAGTTCCTGTAAAAATCAATGTTTTCCCTGTGGCAGAGATGTTTTGATCATGACAAGCAAAGAAAGCAACATTAAAGAAAGGCTGCACCAAAAAAAAATATGACCACAAACATAAGGACGTGAAAATTTTTTTTTAAAATAAGGGAGAAGAGAGAGACAGAGAGAGAATGTGACTGAACACGTTAGGGCTTCAAAAATAGTATGGACACAATTAATTTGCTGGTGAAAAGGCTGAAATACCTGTAGGAAACAGGAGCAGGAAGGAGGCATTTGTTCAATCATTAAATAGCCAATTAAAAAAAGAGACAAACTTGTAAAACTGGTGCTAGGAAGTGTGATGACCCACCACTGGACCAGTAATCAAGGAGCCTCAATCCTCACCACTGGCACTAGTGGGGGACATGCACTGAGAGGATAGCAAGTATACACACAGTATTTCCAGATGCAACTCTCTGCATCATGTGTGGTTTCCCTTAACAGCACACTATAGTCAGTCCGGGGCTGGTTTCCCACTCTTTCTCCAGATCCCCAATAAGACTCCCCATTGGCACAGCTATAGAGTTGAGATCTCAACTGAGTGGCCAAGCCAAGACCTCCAGCACCCTCTCTGTCCAACCACTGCTTTGTGTCCCAGACCAAGTAGCTGACACACACACAAACACACACACACACACACACACACACACACACACACACACACACACACACACACACACACACACACACATACACACACACACACTCTTTGAGGTTTGATTTATACACATATGCACATCTGGGGAAGACTGGCACAAGTTGACTAGCTATGCCCTCTTTTGCCAGGACTATAAGGTAGTTATCACTGCCACCAGTCAACTCCTTATCAGCTACATTAAGGCCCTTAACAAAGGGTATCCAATCTTACTGTGTACTGTCACTATTAATACAAATGGTAGTTTGACCAAGAGCAGAGCCTACACAGTGTCACAATCGAATATGCAAGTACTCTCAGCACTTAAATATTTCTACACAGATCAGCCACAATGAAAGGTTTAAATATATTTAATAATAAATAATAAAAGAACAAGATAATACTAAATATATATTCACAGTGACATCAGAGTTCAAAACCACAGGAAATATTTAAAACAACATTGCAGGACAGTCTCATAAAAATAAAGAAAATTATCTAAACTAAGGGTTTGCTATATTCCTGACTGTATCAAAGAGAGTTACTATAACTTAGTTAACTTACAAGAGCAAGGCAGATGTGGTCAATGGATCTTCTAGTTGTTGCTATTGTCAGAATGCTGTATATCTCTAAGAGACTTCTCAAAATTATATCTCAAATATTACTGCTGGGATAGCTTGCAGAGTGACATAATTTCTTGTCATCTGAATCTATCCCAGGTGAAACCCTCACTGCTGGAAGCTAGCAGTATTTAGCATCTACTTATGAAAATAGATAGACCTCAGATGTTTGGCAGATGCTGGAAGTCATAAAACAATTATAGTAAGTAGTTCACTCTGAAAACCATACAGAAAGCTTCTCAGCACAGATATTCTGTCTCTAGCTGCCATAAAGTAATTTAATTTCAGCTATTTTTCTGGTTAACCTCCTGTATTCCAGTTTCCACTGTTAAAATATATACATTTATGCAGTTACAATAGTGCATGTACATTTCTGTTCTATTCCAGTAGTGCACACTGTGGATACATTTCAAGCACTTTGCAAAAAACTTTTTCAACACACATCTGTACAATTTATTTATTTATTTATTTTACATTTGTTAACCGGGCTAGTCTAGCTGGATACATATCCTTTTTCAGTAGAGGCCCGAGGAGAAAAGCTCCAACATAGTGGTTAATACAAGTTAAAAAAATACAAGTTAAAAAAGAAAATAAGGTACATGTTACAAATACAAGATGAGAGAGAATTTTTCATAGTTGTTAAATATGACAGCAGAGCAATCAGAAGGTTATACATAGCTGAAATATCTTATATACAAATAGTAATTAGACTAATACAAGAAAAATAAACATGTATGCCATTTGTTGATAGATTTTGGACATTTGGAAGGGGTTGAGAATGTATATTTAGTCAGGTTCACGACATGGGCATAGCCATTGGGTTTTGAGATATTCTTTCAGGTTGTTTTTGAACTGATGGTGTGAGGTTGTAATTCTAAGGTAGTTTGGCAGGGTAGTTTGGCTTTCTGTACAAGCAAGTTAGATGTACACATGTCATACAGTTCTAATACATTTGTAACACAAGCATCTTATATGAATCATGTTAATATTCACCAATGACATATCATTATTTTTCCAAATTCCAGATAGCTGGGTTGGCAGTATCTCCTTTTGTCACAGGAAGAAAGAGGAAGAATGTGATTTATTAAATCTTTACTGAAAGGTTGGCTGACTACTTTAATGGCATTTCTGTAGGAGTTGGCTATAAATGTAGAGCAAAGATTCAGAAGATGGGAACTACAGGCAGTGAGAGGAGCTAATTGTAACAGCAAGTAAGACAGAATATAATGGCAAGTGACAGGGTGAGGAATAATGATGACAGGCTAGACATGAAAGTAAAATAAGTGGTTTAGATATCTAATCTGTGTGGAGACCTTTGTCCCAGATTCATGTTCACTTTTTAATTAGGTAATATACACAGAAGGATAATCTGAGGTGGGCAAGTGTAGTAACAGACACAATGGGTAGTTTTGCCACTTTATAGAAAGATGATCTCCAATTTGGTTTCTGGCTAGCACGTCCCTCTGTGCAGAGTTTACATGTCCTTTCTGCAGGTGCTCTGATCCCTCCCACATTCCAAAGACATTCTGAAAGGTCAACTAGGGACACTAAATTGATGTGAGTTTGTACATGTGTAATACAGATGAAATAATTAGCAACCTACCTTCATTCCTCACTTTGCCTTGTAACCCAATGGATAGCAATTGTTGTCCACAGGGTCACTGTAAGTGTCAGAGGTGACTCATAAGAGGCCAAGTGAGGACTGAGAAAGATAATCTAAGATAGGAACATAACAAACAGAAAAAACTCCGATGTCTAGAGAATGAACCAAATTTAACACAACACTATAACAGTGAACCAGCTGGAACCATACTTAAACATATTTGAAATTTATTAAAGGTTAAGTGCTTTTATTCATTAAGAAGTTCTTCAGAATAACTACCACAATACAAAACAAGTTTAAATATCTAACCAAACCATCACATGACCCAAACCAGCCAATCCAATAATTAAATAAATTAAGCAATACAATACGTTATCTAAAAAAAATACATTAAAACTGTTGACGAAGTAAAAATAAAAATCATTAATTATTAAAAATTGTTACTTATTATTAAACAAGCACCATAACATTTAGCAGGCATCATACAATTTTTAACTTAAGCAAATAATTATTATAATATGTATCATTCAGTCCAGGGTTATTTGTGGCATCAGGTAATAACTGCCATTTGAGTTCATTTTTGGTTGGAATATATCAAATCAATGTATTCACTATAATGTTTAATAACATTAAAGTTGCAGTTATTCACATTTTACACAAACTACTGTATTTAAAAGAATATAAAAGTTCTCCATACTGTCCTCCTATGTTAAAAACATTAAACCAAAATTACAAAAGTAAGTTTTAATTCACAGAGGTTTTTGGACCCCGTCAACGCAACTACTCTGGAGCAACTAGTTAGCTCCCTAACAAGAGTACAAATATCCTAGACCTGGTACTCACAAACATGGGAAGATGCTGTCATGGGTCCTGACAACATTCCAGGATGCTTCTTAACTCATTCACTCCAACAGAGCTCAGGAAGTTTGCTCTGTAACTTGGAATGAGTGGACCCTAAGCCTTTTGACAGAATCAAATCATGTCCTCACATTTCAAACAAATGTTCATATCTCTGGAACCATAGGGGTTAAAGATTCATACATTCATAGGTGTTTACTAGGCTAACAACTATGCCTAGCCATGCATCTCAAATCCCTGACAAGTTCTGATACCCTTGATAAGTGTAAGCATGGGCCTAGGAGGTGAACCATTTACAGGTTACCTGTCGCCATTAGAGACATAGGTGCCAAACCAGGGATGGATTTCCAGTTTCTCATCCAATTGTCCAAGTTGCACTTGAATTGAGTTAAGGAGGAACTCTGCTTCACATGGAATGAGAGTCTGTTCCATAGATAGGGTAGTCTCTAGGATATATGCCTACCTCTCCAGCAGGTCCTATTTATATCACAGGCAAGGTTTAAGTCTTTCGAATGGGTAATTCTGGTGCTGTTTGTTTTGAGAAGATGCAGGAGGTCTATCATAGTGGGGTCTAACAATGCCCTATATGCCAGGTATAGATCTCCCCTCAAAAGCCTGTAGGAGACAAAATACAGGGAAAGGGCCTTGAGGTGGTCTGCATAGGACATTTTACTTACTCCCTGTATTCTTTTAGAGAGGAACCTTTGTGGATGTTCCAATTGTTGGATATGCCTGGTTAGGTACATACCAAAGGGGGCATTGTACTCAATGATAAGTCTGATTAATGCTAAATGCAGTGGAACAATAATTTTCTTGGACTTAGATGCCATACCTTTGTTTATAAGTTGCACAACATAAAATTATTTCTTCACCACTGTAGACATGTGATGGTGTGTATCCCTAAGTCCCTGACTACTGGGTCAACTGTAAGGGGTGTGTTGTCAATATGATAGTTACCAGAGATGGATCACTTCCTGAAGGATACTAATATGCATCTCTTGGCATTTTAATTTTAATCCATGGCTCTGACACCAGTTGTTTGCCTGCACCAACCCCTCCTGGAGAACATTTGTGTCAGTGTGAGATTCAATGACAGCTCCTAATTTGCAATCATCTGCAAATTTAGTCAGCCAGAAACCACTGACATTGGCCCTGACTTTTGAGAAGTAAATGCCAAAAAGGAGCAGTCCAAGGACTGATCCCCAAGGGACTCCACTTGTGACTGGCCTCTTTGTAGAGGTGGACTCCCCAATTCTAACTTCCTGGGTCCTTTGAGCCAGTTGGCTACTCATCGTGTAACATACAGGTTTACACCTAACCTCTTACATCTGTCAACAATGCCAGAGTGGCATATTGTGTCAAATCCCTTGGCCAGTTCAAGGTAGGCAGTGTGAATGATTTTTGCCCTCATCCATTGCTTTGGAGACCTTTTCAATGAAGTCCACCAGGTTGAATAGGCATGATCTTCCCTTGACAAAATCAAACTTGGTTGGGTCCAGTGTCTGCAGGTTTACTAGATCTCTGTTGATCATCTCCATGATAGTTCTTCCCATGGCTTTACATAAAAGACTAGTGAGACTTATGGGTCTGTAGTTTCCAGGGTCTGTAGATACCCCACCTTTGTGCAGAGGGATGATTGTTGCCTTTCTCCATTCATGAGGCATGAAGCCTGTTTGGAGGCTACAGTTAAATAGTAATTCCAGAGGCCCCAATACGTCATGTTTCACGCTATTTAGGAGGCATCCTGGGATATTGCCTGGGCCCATTGATGCAGTGTTCTTGGTCTTAGAGAGAACATTAAGGACCTGTTCTCTAGTGATAGTAGGGAGAGTTATATCTGATGATATTTCCTGAGGAAAGGTTGAGGGGAAGAGAGGGCTAAAGCTCGAGCTGAATTTCTGAGCCAGGAGGTTTGCTATACCTTCTAGCTCAGTATAGGTAACTCCATTAACAATGAGCTCTGCACACAATTGTGTATTGCCTTTCAGGTTGCGTACATAGCTAAAGAATGCTCCGTGGCTGTCCTTGGCCTGACAGACCAAACTTACCTCAAATTTGGCTTTGGTAGACTTTTTTTGTCCTCTGAGTTGTTTGTTTAGTTTGATGAGTGTGCTTTTATCCAGCTGGGTGCTGCACCTTCTAATTTTGCCATGATTTTCTTCCTCCTGTTATACAGCCGATTGATTTTGTGATTCCACCAGGGTGGCTTGTTTTTAGAGTTAGTTCTGTACTTCTTTCTGGCGAGTACACCTGCTTCTATGCAGCTTTTAACATGCTTGTGCATGTTTCTGTGCACGGTTCTGGATAGGCAGCAGTGTTCTCAGGGTTTATGGGGGCTTGAGATTTTGCCAGGTTCTCACTTAATAGCAGGAGGTTAGCCTTAGAATAGTTCCTGAATATTCCAGGTTTAGCTGGGGGTTCAGGTTTTATTTTTACTTCAAAGGAGACCATTTTGTGGTCTGACCTTACCAGAGAAGGAATTACAGTAGGGAGTGTGCAGCATTCTCCCATATTAGTGAGGACCATATCCAGTATGGTTGTACCCCTGGTTGGTGTATTGACTATCTGGTCCAGGGAGTTTGTTTTTATTAGGCTTTCTGGTGATCAGCAGTTTCCAAGAAATAATGTAACTACACTCCTTCTCTCATCAGGAGAAAACAGAAGCACTAATCCCAATATGATTACTGAGAGGCAGAATGTGGGTTCTCCAGTAACTGGTCTTGCCATAGTTGCTTAAAGGTAAGATGAAAACAATGCTATATCCAAACACTGCAGTGAGCACTAAGCAGTTAGATATGCAAGTGGGTAACTTATGTTTTAGCTGTCTAAATGGAGAGCCACTATTTTTAAAAGAGCAAAACTGAAAGAAGTATAAATGGCAAACCCTTCAGCACAAACTTTTTTACAGTGGTAGTATTCTTTACGTTCTAGGTCTTAAACTGAATTTTATAAGTCACAGTAAACACAGTAGCTATTATGTTTGTAATATTTTGCAAACTATTTATAATATCTCATCACCACTCAAATTACACATACTGTCAATGGCATTTTATTCATCTAACTGGGAGCTTTCGTATGAAGCTAAGGAGTTCTGTCTGTGTTACTTGGTTGTTGAAATATTTAGAAAAATGTGAAGGATATTATCTATATAAATTAATATCATAGAAACAAATGTTAATATCTCTTTATCTGCACTAGACAGAGGTCAAATATTAATGCAGTTGAGTTTGCCATTGTGTAAGCTTTACTAAGCTTTAAGATTAAATCTTTTAAAACCTTGTATATAGCATGGTTTTGGAATTATTGATTTAAATATGAACAAGCAATATTTGATGCCTAGAGGCATCACTAGGAGTTAATTGCAGATGCACCTGGTGGTGTCAGTCAGATGTAATGATTTATTAAGAGGGTGGGGACAAAATTAAGAAGATAGAGCAGAGGCATTATATCAGCTCATTGACAGGTAAGAGGTGTGTGTGTGTGTGTGTGTGTGTGTGTGTGTGTGTGTGTGTGTGTGTGTGTGTGTGTGTGTGTGTGTGTGTGTGAAAGAGAGGGGGTGCCTGAGGCAATGCAATGCATGGCTCACAAGCATACCTCCCAACCTCTTAGAGCAGAAACTCTGGACAAAGCCTAAAATGATGGGGGGACAAATAGGGACAGATTTTAAATATTGCTCTTACAAACTTAGAAAGTTGATAGAATAACATGTTTTACATTAGCATGAATTTTCTGAAGGATGTTGAGTCTTAAACTCAAATGTCTGCCATCATGTAATGACTTCAGTCCTCAGCTATTTGCCAAGAAGGAACAGATGTTAGGAGGAACACACCAAAAATATGAAGCAGAAATCTGGACATTCTGCAAAAACCTGTACAGCTGAGAGGTATGCTCACAAGTGGTGGCTACCTCAAGACAGTGCTGATTTATACCCACGCTAATTATGGATGATTGAGAGACATACAGATTAGCCAACAATGGGGCATTTTGTCATTGTGACTAACATATCTCTAAATCGTATTTCCCATATCACTGAACCAGTCTCTTTTGCCACAGCTCTTAGTGCTGGTAATGGTGATGTTTCTAAATCACTGGACATGATTCTGTAGCCAAGTGTTGTTTTACTTCTTTGTCTTTCTGTGAAAGGACACCTTGGTCAGTGTCATTATATTAATGAAAGCAAAAAAAAAAGAACTATGTTTAGTACCACATTACCTATAAAACTTAATTTTGCAGACTTTCAGACCCATATCTTTGCCAATATCCTCAAAAATGCATTTTTTAGTAGCTGCCTCACATCTTTCCCTTGTGTGATTCAGTCATGGTACTTGGTAATGTCGTGGAGTCAGCATTTAGGTGTGAGACATTCACTTACTGTTTGCATTACTCACATTAATCACAGCTGACAGGCATGTTAGGATAGTTTATTTTACTAGACGAAGAAAAACTGGCTGGTAACAGTGTGTGCATTCATAGTTAGAGACTATTATTTATTTCTTTGGTAAGCAGATAACTGAGCATTTTATTTTACTTAACATTCTGCTTGGAGTTTTGTTTAGAACAGATGGTATAGTATGTCAGTTCAAAACACCTGCTGCATGCACAGATGTTTTTTTTCTTTTGACAGGTGACAAACTGTAAGCATTCATTCACCTTTTCCAAACTCTTAACCACCATTACTGTAACCTATTATATGAACTTCATAGTAATTTCATTGAGCAGTTGACATTAACTGATACAGAGTGGTAAACTATATACTTTGGCTTATTCTTTTCTGCATGCTGATTATCTCATTGCCCCTCAGTGAACACTCCCACAAGGCTATTTAATTGGAAAACAGACTTTAAGGAACTTCTTGCTTCAGTAAAAAAAAAAAAAAAAAAAAAAAAACATGGCAACCAAAGCTACCCTCACTCACACCCAAAAAGAGGCTAGACTGAGGCAGTGTATCAGCTTATATTAAAATATCCTATCACAAAGTGGTTCTGAAAAGCTAAAACTTTCTGCATACAGTTGTACCCATCTACCTGACAGAGTTCTTGTTTCTGTGCACTATATAATGTATACTCTGTTCCCCCAAAAAGGAAATGATGGTCCAAATTGCAATTTGAGAATTTGGTGGTGGGAATCCAAAGTAGTAGGTATAATATACAGGTATCCTTTTTTATCAGTCATGGTCCTTTAGGAAAGCCATCTTGGAACATAAGCTTATAGGTTCAAGGTAATTACTAGGGTAATGACCCAAGAGCCTTTACAAGTGTAGCCCAAAATACCCAGCATATGACAGTATTATGTCTTAATTCAAATAGCACGCTTCGCTAATGCGTCTGTCACAAGTGTCATAACATAATTAGGTAGGGGTTTGAATCCTACAACTGCCCAGTGTATGGAGGGGGATTAGTGTGTGTGCAAGTCTGTGTGAGGGAGATGTCGCTTTATTTGACTGTATTTGTAGCAAATTCTTCTGTGTAAGCTGTAGTAGCTGATTCATAGCATTTATAAGTGTTTGCTGTACCTGTTTCTGCCTGTTTTGTGAAAAAAAAGAAAAAAAGAAAAAAATATCTCTTGTTTTTCCTGCTTTACTAGTTTAGTCCAGTTTCAGAGTTGCTGATTCCTGGGCTTTGGTTGTAGTTCCTGTGTACTGTTTCCTTGCCTTATTTGGGGAAGGAAGCTACCTTGCTTTCCTGCTTTACTAGTTTAGTCCAGTTTCAGAGTTGCTGATTCCTGGGCTTTGGTTGTAGTTCCTGTGTACTGTTTCCTTGCCTTATTTGGGGGAAGGGAAGCTACCTTGCTTACCAGTGGGAGTGGGAAGCATTGAGCTGCCTTTGTCCAGTTTTGTGAGGTTTCAGCCAGTAACTAGTAGTTTATTGGTCGTTTTGGGCCAGTTTCTAGCTTTTCCAGCCCCTGGTATAAAACTTTCAGCTTGTACCTACTCAGCACAGACTCCACGTGGGCCAGCAGAGTAATCCAGGCTGCAGAGAGCTGAATAAGCGACTTTTCTTGATACTAAGTATATTTTTGTTGCTTTCCACATCTGAATACCTAGCAACTGTATTTAGCCTGCCTTTCTGTTACATTGAAGCTGTTTTTACTGCATTTAACTTAATATTGCACTTGGAATCCTTGTTTGTTACTATTTGACTGTATTTGTAGCAAATTCTTCTGTGTAAGCTGTAGTAGCTGATTCATAGCATTTATAAGTGTTTGCTGTACCTGTTTCTGCCTGTTTTGTAAAAAAAAAAAAAAGAAAAAATATCTCTTGTTTTTCCTGCTTTACTAGTTTAGTCCAGTTTCAGAGTTGCTGATTCCTGGGCTTTGGTTGTAGTTCCTGTGTACTGTTTCCTTGCCTTATTTGGGGGAAGGGAAGCTACCTTGCTTACCAGTGGGAGTGGGAAGCATTGAGCTGCCTTTTGTCCAGTTTTGTGAGGTTTCAGCCAGTAACTAGTAGTTTATTGGTCATTTTGGGCCAGTTTCTAGCTTTTTCCAGCCCCCTGGTATAAAACTTTCAGCTTGTACCTACTCAGCACAGACTCCACGTGGGCCAGCAGAGTAATCCAGGCTGCAGAGAGCTGAATAAGTGACTTTTCTTGATACTAAGTATATTTTTGTTGCTTTCCACATCTGAATACCTAGCAACTGTATTTCGCCTGCCTTTCTGTTACATTGAAGCTGTTTTTACTGCATTTAACTTAATATTGCACTTGGAATCCTTGTTTGTTACTATTTGACTGTATTTGTAGCAAATTCTTCTGTGTAAGCTGTAGTAGCTGATTCATAGCATTTATAAGTGTTTGCTGTACCTGTTTCTGCCTGTTTTGTGAAAAAAAAGAAAAAAAAGAAAAAATATCTCTTGTTTTTCCTGCTTTACTAGTTTAGTCCAGTTTCAGAGTTGCTGATTCCTGGGCTTTGGTTGTAGTTCCTGTGTACTGTTTCCTTGCCTTATTTGGGGGAAGGGAAGCTACCTTGCTTTCCTGCTTTACTAGTTTAGTCCAGTTTCAGAGTTGCTGATTCCTGGGCTTTGGTTGTAGTTCCTGTGTACTGTTTCCTTGCCTTATTTGGGGGAAGGGAAGCTACCTTGCTTACCAGTGGGAGTGGGAAGCATTGAGCTGCCTTTTGTCCAGTTTTGTGAGGTTTCAGCCAGTAACTAGTAGTTTATTGGTCGTTTTGGGCCAGTTTCTAGCTTTTTCAGCCCCTGGTATAAAACTTTCAGCTTGTACCTACTCAGCACAGACTCCACGTGGGCCAGCAGCGTAATCCAGGCTGCAGAGAGCTGAATAAGTGACTTTTCTTGATACTAAGTATATTTTTGTTGCTTTCCACATCTGAATACCTAGCAACTGTATTTCGCCTGCCTTTCTGTTACATTGAAGCTGTTTTTACTGCATTTAACTTAATATTGCACTTGGAATCCTTGTTTGTTACTATTTGACTGTATTTGTAGCAAATTCTTCTGTGTAAGCTGTAGTAGCTGATTCATAGCATTTATAAGTGTTTGCTGTACCTGTTTCTGCCTGTTTTGTGAAAAAAAGAAAAAAAAGAAAAAATATCTCTTGTTTTTCCTGCTTTACTAGTTTAGTCCAGTTTCAGAGTTGCTGATTCCTGGGCTTTGGTTGTAGTTCCTGTGTACTGTTTCCTTGCCTTATTTGGGGAAGGGAAGCTACCTTGCTTACCAGTGGGAGTGGGAAGCATTGAGCTGCCTTTGTCCAGTTTTGTGAGGTTTCAGCCAGTAACTAGTAGTTTATTGGTCGTTTTGGGCCAGTTTCTAGCTTTTTCCAGCCCCTGGTATAAAACGCTAAAGCGTTAAGCGATTTAGAGCGATTTAGCGGAGCTGCCACTGTTGCACACTAGGGCAGTGCCGGTTAAGCAGGTTTAAACTATTCAGGCTACCTAAAGTCCACTCTTCAAATTTTCCCTTAAAACTACCTTCCTCGAACTATACTACTGATCTAATCAGCGTATCCTATAACTAAAAGATCAACTCTACTTGACTCCAAGTAGACTATTCTCTATCTATTAAACCTAGCACTTGCTCCTACAGTACTTATTACCTTGATACGGCACTCTTGTCATAGATAGTACCCCAAAAAGGCAACCCCCATTTCTCGGTCACCCACGTCCTCCGGAATCTTTTTTAAAGTTTTTCGTCTACCCTTCTAGCATGTCGAGGGATCAGTTGCTAGTGTCCTCTCCTGCTCAGCTGGTGAACCTGGGAATATTGAGGCAATGTTTCAATTGCCTCATGTACACAGACAACCCTTTCCTCCTCCCACAAAACACAAATACATGCGAGAGATGCAACTATACGGCCAAACTGGAGGCTGAGCTCTCTCAACATAGGACTGGCAAGACCAGTCAGGAGGAGAAGGTTACCACACACACTATAGACCCAGTCTCACATAGTACCATTACAACCTCAAATCATACACATAAACACACAAAGACATACTCGGAGGCTCTGATCAAAAATCTACCAAAACAGCAGAGGCCACCAAAGCAGACACCCAAACAACCACCACCTCAGAACACAACACCGCAACACATAGACCTCACAGTCAGAGTGTCAAACAGTCACAGCCCTTAAGGCCAAACACAATGCCAGACACACTAGTCATCGGTGACTCCATAGTCAGACACACTGATGTCCCGCTCACCAGACTGAGTAAGGAGAAGGTCACAGTAAGCTGCCTGTCGGGCGCTAGAATCCGCCACATAACGCAAGCACTCAGGTCTCTCAACAGCAGGTACAAATATGACTCAGTCATTGTCCACGCTGGTGTAAACGACCTGAGACGTACCTCCTTGGACTACATGAAAAGAGACATTGAGGAGCTCTCTGATTATGTAGCCCAGGCAGGTATGACCCTGACCTTGAGCAGTATCCTACCTTCACCAAGAATGATGCCACAATACAGAGATAAGATGATCAGCTTTAACAATTGGATTAAACACTGGTGTCATTCAAAGGGGATCCAGTATCTGTCTGCCTGGGATGACATGCTGGACAAGCCACGCTGCTCAAGGGACGGCTTGCACCTGTCACCCTGGGATTCGGATATTGGCAAAGGCTCTTGCCACCCCATAGTGCCTTTTTAGGCAAGGCTCAAATTCTAAACCTACCACCCTAGAACACAAAAAGGGAAAAAAACTAAGGGTAATGCTGCTCAATGCCAGAAGTCTAAATCTCAAAATGCACGCACTCGAGGCCCTTCTCAGTATGGAGAACATCGATGTCTGTGCTGTGACAGAAACCTGGTTCAAGGCTCCTGAGAGCACCCCAGCGCTATCAGGTTTTACCTTATATCATGCGTTCCGGCCCCAAAATCCGGACAATACCAAGAAAGGGGGGGGTATCCATATTCATCAAGGACACCCACACCTCAAGACTGGTGGCAACGCACGATGCATCGGAGACCATCCAGGTGCAATTAACCATAGGCAAGACTGCTCTGCAAATTGTAGCATGTTACAGGCCACCCTCACAAACTCAGGAAACTCACATGGCCTTCCTGAAAACACTAGAGGGATAAATGTATCACCAAACACCATCATACTAGGTGACTTCAATTACCCTAATATAGACTGGGAACACTACTCAAGCCCAAACACCCTAGCCCAAAAGTTCCTGGAATTCATAAACTCAAATGCCATGGAACAACTAGTCACCATCCCCACAAGAGGAGATAACATACTTGATCTCATCATCACGAACATGGGAGCACAATGTTCAACACCGGAAGTATACCCCTCACTGGTGAGATCAGATCACAAACTAATCTCGCTGGAGGTCCTCATCCCACCCCCACCTGAAAGTAAAGAACTTCTCAAAAGCCGACTTCACACTTCTAAAGACTAGTGTGGTCTCCTTTCAGGCCCCCGAGCCGGCGGAAAACAATACTCAAGCCGCTGAATCACTTACAAACGCCTTCTACCAGCACCTGCAGGACTGCATGGATAAGGCAATCCCAAGCAAAACAAAGACTCTTTGTACCAAAGGCAAGCGTCCAGTCTGGTGGACCCCAGCCATAAACAAACTCTACAACAAAAGGAGGAAGCTACTACAAGATAGAGCAAAATCCTTAAAAGGTAAGACACCCTTGATCACTATAAGTAAAAACTAAGAGCTCTCATAAAATCATCCAAAGCAAATTTCGAGAGAAAAATAGCTAAAGACTCAAAAGACAATCATAAGGCCTTCTTTAGCTATGTTAGAAACCTAGGAGGAAACTCCCAGATATGCTCAGAACTAGTTCAAAATGATGTGAAGATTACTGATCCTACAGACATTGCCAACATACTGGCTGACAGGTTCAGTGCAAACTTCTCCCCTCCCCAAAGGAGAGATATCTATACCAAATGAGTGCAGCCCCCAAACATCTCCAGCGCCCAAGTGAGAACTGCTCTCTCCAAAGCAAAAACACAGCATCCATGGGACCCGATGGTGTCCCCGGCTGTGTGCTCCACAAACTCAATGAGGAATTAAACCCACAGCTAGGACAGCTGTTTAATCAAAGTCTTACCTCTGGATACGCACCCAGGAGTGGCGCACTGCAACTGTGGTCCCACTTCACAAAGGCGGTGCCTCCACAGACCCTGGAAATTACCGCCCATTAGCTTGACAAGCCTTATCTGCAAAGCCATGGAGAGGATCATAATGGACCTCATAAATAAAGACATAGGGAATTTGCAGACTTTGGATCCAACCCAGTTTGGCTTTGTCAAAGGCAGATCATGCCTTTTAAACTTGGTTGACTTTTTGAAACAGTCACCAAAGCCATTGATGAGGGAAAGGCAGTCCATACAGCCTACCTCGATCTGGCTAAGGCCTTCGATACAATACCCCACTCGGGTATCATTGAAAAACTCATCAGCTTAAATGTTAACCCATACATCACAAGATGGGTTGCAAACTGGCTGAGTGACAGAACCCACAGGGTCAGAGTTGCTGGCGCCATGTCAGACTCAAAGCCTGTCACAAGTGGTGTCCCACAGGGCTCAGTCCTGGGCCCACTCTTGTTTGGCATCTACTTTTCCAAGTACAAGCAAACACAGGAGGGTTATGGCTGACAAAGTTTGCAGATGACTGCAAACTGGGCCATAGTAGAAAACACATCTGATACAGATATCCTTCAGCAGGCTCTCACAGAAACGGATAACTGGTGCCAGAGCCACGGCCTAAAGTTAAATGCCAAAAATGCATAGTCATACCCTTCGGGAAAAACAAGGTTACCCTAGCTACCAAATAGGTGGCAATCCACTGAGCACAGAAGAAGTTATCAGGGACCTGGGGACCCAGGTTGATAGTAGTCTGTCATTCGACACCCATGTAGCTAAAGTAGTTAGGAAGTCCTTCTACATTGCCCACCTTATCATGAAGGGATTCTCATCTAGATCAAGGGAGGTCATAGTCTCCCTTTACGCATCACTCATCAGACCAATGATTGAGTACAATGCCCCATTCGGAATGTATCTGACCCGACACTTGCAGCAGCTGGAGAGGCCACAAAAGTTCCTCACCAAAAGGATAAAGGGTCTCAAAAATCTGTCCTATGCTGCCCGACTGAAAGAACTCCAGCTCTATTCAGTCGCCACCGCTTGCTCAGAGGTGACCTTTGCCTAACATACAAGGCCATGTCAAACCCAGATTTGATGAATATGCTTCACCTCAAAAATCTAGATCCATCAGAGCCACAAGGGCGGGAGACTTAAACCTCGACACGGCTATTAATAGGACGTGCTGGAGAGATAGATTCATCACCCAAAGACTCCCTATGCTGTGGAACAAAATCCCGGTACATGTGAGGCAGAGCACCTCGCTGGCCTTGTTCAAGAGAAATCTTGACCAATGGATGGGAGATCGCAGATATACCCCAGGAATTACCTCAGTGTCACTGCTCGACAGAGGCACAGCAAAATAATGGGTATAGTTCCCCATACTAAAGGGGTGGCGTAAGCCACAAAACAATGGGCTAGGCTTATAAATGCCCTCGGGCAGATAGCCTAGTATGAACCTATGAACCTATGAACCTATAAGATATAGGATGGGATAGTATTGGAGTAGTCGGTCTTTGGGTGTTAGAGCCTTGAGTCTTTTTACAAATTGCTTCTGTCCACAAGGGACATAGGCAGTACCCTGGGAGTGAATTTACTGCTCCCCATCCATTTATCCAAATTCTTTTTGAAGTGGATGAGGGACAGGCTTTATTTTACAAAGATGGGAAATTTATTCCATAGACAAGATAGCCTTTGTGATATGAATCTGTCTCTCTATCAAGTTCTGTTAGAGTCACAGATAAGGTTCAGGTCCATGGAACGTGTAACCCTCGTATAATTTTTGTTGTGAATATGTAACATTTTCATCAGGGCTGGATCAGAGAATGGATGGTAGGTCCGGCATAAGTCATCTCTTGATAAACTATATTAGACAAAGTAAAGAGATAGGGCCCTTAGTCAGTCCACATAAGACACGTGTCTTACACTTTGTATTTTTTAGTGAGAAACATCTAGGGCCACTGCATTTGGTGTAAGTGCCTGGTTAGGTACATGCAGATGTGGCATTGTACTCGATTATGGGCCTGATAAGGGCTGAGTACAATGGCACTGTGTCTTTCTTTGACCTCAATGCCATGTCTTTACTTATAGGTTGAGCCATGCAGAAGGATTTTTTACTACTGTAGCTACCTGGTGGTCAAAGTTTAGGATACTATCTATCTATCTGTGTTCCTAGGTCCCACCTATATATATGATTTACTGAAGGATATGATTATGCAATTTTTAGCAATTAGTCTCAGACCATGCGTTTGGCATTAGTTGCTTGTCATTCTTAGGCCTGTTTTTAGGATGTCAACATCATTTGGGAATTCAATGATTGCTCCCAGCTTAAAATTACAAAGAAATCACACTGTGTGAGTAGCTGGTATTCCATGTGTTTTGCTGACTGAATTTAGTTTCCATATTAAAGTTGTTCATGAAGTTGGTTAGACAGAGGCCTTCACTTCAGAGAAGTACAGTATATACCAAACAGGAGGGGTCCCAACACTTAACCCCATGGGACACTGCTAGTAACAGGTTTCTTATCGGAACTGGATTCACCTGGCGGGACAACATGTGGCCTGTCAGTGAGGCAGTTTGTTATCCACCTGATGATGCAGGGGTTTATACCTAAAGCAGTACGTTTACCTATGATCCTCAAGTGGGGAATTGTGTTGAAAGGTTTAGCCATGTCTAGGTAGGTGGTGTGTACCATTCTTAACCTCATCCACAGCCCTGGTGACTTTCTTGAAGAAGTCCACCAAATTGAACTGGCAAAATCTCCCTTTGACAAAGCCAAATTGGGTCTGGTCCAGTGTTTGAAGATTTCCTTTGTCATTACTGATCAGGTCCATGCATACCTCTCAACGGTCCAGATTTTCACAGAATGTCTAGATCGTTGCCTCATATTTTTAGTTATCTCCTCATAACAATTTTTTTTCTAAATTATTGGCAAATCATTGAGAACTGAAGTCAGGAAATAATGGCAGACATCTGAATTTCAGATTTCATACCCTTTAGAAAATTCATGCTAATGCAAAACCTATTATTCTATCGTGTCTATATCATATTATTACATGATGAAAACACGAAACAGCAAATCTATTCCCAAGGAAATAATTCGCTGCTCCACAAAAAAAAAAAAAAAAAAAAAAAGTTTAAACACAAAATGAATGTGCCCCCCACACCCCCCTACTTAAATATACCATCTCTGAGATCTCACTGTAGTGGAGGAAATGGCAAAGTCCCGAAAACGGCCCACTGATTTTTTTCCCTGGGAAAAAAATTGATGTTCCGTGACTTCACTTTTTTTCTCTTTTCAACATTATCAGATCGATGAATGAGCGTTCACTCTTTTCATTGTCTGATAATTTTATATAGACCCATTCTATCAACATTCTAAGTCTGTTGGAGCAATAATTGAAAAGTGTCCCTATTTTTTGGGCTTTGTCTCCCCATTATTTATGGCTTTGTCCACATTTCCTGCTCTAAGAGGTTGAGAGGTATGGGTCCATAATAATTCTCTCCATGGATTTCCAGATAAGATTGGTCAAACTTATGGGTCTGTCGTTCTCTGGGTCAGTTGATGGGCCCACCTTGTGCAGAGGGACGACTGCTGCAGTACTCCATTGCTCTAGGACAAAGCCCATCTGGAGGCTGTGATTACCTCATCACAGTGGAGTGTGCCTCCAGGCATTTTTGCAGTTACCTCCTACTGCACCTCCAGGCGTCAGATATTGCTTGTTCATATTTGCATTAATAATTACAAAACCATGCTACATACAAGGCTTGAATCCTTTTATGTGCCTTTAGAGCTCAATATAAAGAGTATCCCAGATGTCTAGTGCTCCTCACCCCATGTCTTTCATGTGGCAAGATGTTTTATATTCTCTTTTTAAGTGCCTTTAAGACATGATATAAAGAGACTCCCTTTTGTGTAGTATTCTCCTGTCCCATATCTTTCATGCTGCAAAACTTTTTCTATTATCTTTTAAAGCGCCTTTAGGACACTATAAAAAGAGTATTTCTGCTGTTTGCTGTTCCCCTAACCAATGTTTTTTGTGCTTCAAAGCTTCTTCTATTATCCTTTTAACTTCCTTTAACGTACTATATAAAGATTATCCTGGATGTCTATTTATTCACCTTCCCAATAATGCAGGATTTGCTTATTAGTCTAGGGGATTGTAGAGGTATGATGGCTCTCCAACAAAAATTCAGGCATTCATGCATACATACATACACACAGCCCCCTCAACCTGGTTGCACTCACAGATACACTCGCTCATACTCACACACACACACACACACACACACACACACACACACACACACACACACACACACACACACACAAACACACACACACACATAACATATCTATTTCGTAAGTGACCTCCCCACTGCAACCATACTTCTCAACTGTCCAGATTTTCACAGAATGTCCAGATTTTTGGCTCATATTTTTGTTCTGTTCCTCATAAAATCTGTGGTTTTCTGGCAAATCACTGGGATGATCTGAGGCTTGAAGTCACTAAACAATGGCATACATTTGAGTTTCAGAATTTAAATCCTTCAGAAAATGTATGTTAAAACAAACTCTGTTACTCTAGCAACTTTCTAAATTTACAAGAGCGGTATTTAAAATATGTCCTTAATTTTGGGCCTTTGACCCCCCACCCCATTTTTTTTTCAGCACTAACAAGTTGAGAGGTATGACTGCAACCATACCAGTAGACTCATAGCCCCCCCACACACACACCTAAGGCTACTCATCCCCTGCATGCACTCATATGTACAGACACACACACATTCATGCACACATGTACACACATTTCACCACTATCCTGCTGCTAAACTCCCTGGGGCTTATGTCTTATTTGAACTCTTAGCCATGTTCTTTAACATGGTCAGTTGGTGTAATTTATGTTTGTTCGACTGTGCAAATGCCTTATAGCAGGCATTTACAGGGCATCTCTGGAGGAAGACCACATGGCTAATTAACATAGGCCACTCCCCCTATAATGCCTCATTAGCATTTGCACAGCTCTGTGGTTGGGCTGTGTTTGAATCGGAAATGGCTACCATGAGGAGTAAAATGGACTTACCCCTCATGGTAAACTTTCTGAAATCTGGTCATGGAAAACGTAACACCTTTCACTCATTAAGAATGCAGTTAGGATCAGCTGGCATTGTACTGCAAGCCTATTCTGTATTTTTTGTACTTAATGTCTTTTAATGGGACTTTTCTGTACCATGCTTAGGTATAAAGGCATGCGTAAGTTTAAATATCCTTATAAGCACCATCCTGTTGTAAACTAGATGTCACAATGAGGATTGTGATAGTAACAATCACAGTAGAGTACACCAGACTCTCCATCCAAGCAAAAGTCTCTTGCTCATCCTGTGTGACAGCAGGCATTCCAAGACAAGTTTAATCACTCCAATATGATTTGGAACCCCTCCAGGGTCTCCTCCTCCTCCTCTGAGTGTTCAGAGGCTAGTACAGTGCCTGTGCCTCTGAGTGGTCTGAGACTGGTATACTACCTGTACTGCTGAATGGTCTGAGGTAGTATACCACCTATACCTCTGAGTGGTCTGAGGCTAGTACACAACTTGTATCTCTGAGTTGTCTGAGGCTTGTACACCACCTGTATCTTTGAGTGGGCTGACTCTAGTACACCACATGTACCTCTGAGTGGTCTTGGTCTGGAGCTTGTATACCACCTCACCTGTACCTCTGAGTGGTCTGAGGCTAGTACACTACCTCTGAAAGATTTGAAAGGGAAATTTCATAAGATGCCCAAACAACTTCATGTGACTCCTGTCCTCAAAGCAGAGAAGTGGCTGTTCTTTGAAGTCATCCAGATTGTCCAGGTGTCCACTCTATCACTGTAACAGTGCAAAGAAAATGCAAGTGTTGGTTGACAGCACAATTTCATTCTTTCAGTCTCTATTCAAAGATCATAGGTTCATAGGTTCATAGGTTGGTACAAGGCTCTCGGCCCTAGGGCCTATACAAGCCTAGCCATAACAATTTCCTGGCTATTTCTTCCCACAGTATTTACTTCCCTGGACCCCTGTCTAGCAGGGCGACTGACGTGATCACCAGGGTAAATTTCCAGTCTCCCATCCAATCATCAAGATTCCTTTTGAAGAGGGCCAAAGAGGCACTCTGCTTGACATGTATGGGCAGTCTGGGGAGTCTCTGGGTCAGGAACCTATCCCTCCAGCATGTTTTGTTCATTGTGATGGCAAGGTTTAGATCCCTGAAGCGTGTGTCTCTGAGGGATTAGGATTTCTTTAAGTGTAGCATGTCCAACAGCTTTGGGTTTGACATGGCCTTGTATGTTAAGCAGAGATCGCCTCTGAGTAGACGATATGCAACAGAGTATAGGTGGAGTTTTTTAGATGGTCAGCATAAAGCATCTGCTTTAGGCTTGTGATTCTTTTAGTGAGGTATTTCTGTGGCCTTTCCAGTTGTTGCAGATGTCTTGAGAGGTACATACCAAATGGGGCATTGTATTATATAATGGGTCTAATGAGGGATGACAGTGAGACAATGGCCTCCTTTTTTCTGGATGAAAAGCCCTTAGTGATGAGGTGTAACACATAGAAGGATTTCCTGACTGTTGTGGTGATGTGGTTATTGAAGGTGAGACCACTGTCCACCTGTGTCCCTAAGTCTCTTATCACACTTTCGGTGTTTAGTGTACTGCCACCTATGTGGTAATTCATGGGTACATGTTTTTTTCCCAAAGGGGATAACTAAACATTTCTTGGCATTGAGCTTGAGCCCATGGCTCTGGCACCAAGCATTTGTTTCTGTAAGGCCCTTTTGCAGAATATCCACATCATTTGGGGATTCAATAATGGCAACCAGTTTGCAGTCATCTGCAAACTTTGTTAGCCAGAGTCCCTTAGTGTTGGCCTGTACTTCAGAGAAGTAGATGCCAAACAAAAGCGGACCCAGGACTGAACCCTGAGGTGCTCCACTTGTCACTTGTCTGGAGCTGGAATTGGAGTTGGCTACTTATACAGTGTGGGTTCTGTTAGTAAGCCGGTTGGCAATCCATCAAGTGATGTAGGGAGTAATAAGACAAGTAAATTAAACACGAACTAGTAAACCAACACAGCTGAAACGGAGCAGGAAAAATGGTACTTCAAACGACCAAAAATATAAGGAAATTTATTAAAGTTTGTTAAAATAAAGCGCTTTTCGTCTGGTTTAATGACATAGACTTCTTCAGACAATTACTTCTAAAAAAGGCTTGCTATATATACACACAGTTACAAGGAGAACCCAATCAACAGGCAAAAAGCAATTAAACAATTAAGCAATGAACTACTATG
This sequence comes from Protopterus annectens, assembly GCF_019279795.1. Classification (NCBI taxonomy): domain Eukaryota; kingdom Metazoa; phylum Chordata; order Ceratodontiformes; family Protopteridae; genus Protopterus; species Protopterus annectens. The sequence goes on from NC_056733.1 coordinate 1,313,171,144, forward strand.
TACTGTTTTTTAAAAAGGCAGCCACAAATTCATAGCAGCAACAAAAAGTGATGCGTTAACATTTGTTACTAAAACTATTTTGTCAAAACCACACCTATTAAATTAATATAACTTTGACTTCAGAAAAACTAAAGACAAAAATGTAATTATATAATATTGACTATAAGAAACAGTAAAAGTTACAAATGTTTAAACATATTTAAAAGTAATGACATTATAAAAGGCTTAAGTGAATAAAAAACTAAGAAACTAAAAAATTAGTAAGCACACAAGCATTTACCAGGATGAAAAGTCTACTAACAATAGACCTGTACAAACAAACTTGTCATCTACATAAACTCTTGATTTTCAAAATACTGCTTATTGAGCAGTTTTCATTGAGACCAGGGGCGTTGAAGGCATTAAGTCTAATCTGCCAAAGCAGTTCTAATTCCTCTAATTTAAAACCTGTTGGACCACCTCTTTCACTTGCTATAACCTGGTCGATGACCATGAATTTGAAGGAATGGTTGGGAAAAGAGAGATATGTTTTGCTAGAGCATTGTCATGTTTATTTTTTCTAATTGTATAAGAATGCTCGTAAATGCGGTCTCGGAGACGGCGCTTCGTCTTGCACTGGGCCAGGTAGACCACCATTTTCGAGTTGCAATTGACCCTATATTTCAAGTTGTAAGTATAGTCTTCAAGTTTGAACCTATTAGATTCTGTAATATACTTGCAAAAATTGCAACTTTGACATTTATACATACCCACTATTCTACTTATAGGTCTCTTTTGACACTCAAACAAGTCTTTTAAGTTTTTTGCTCTCCTAAAAATCACTTTAGGTTTGATCCCTAATTTCTGACACAAACCCTGATCAGTCATAAGTACCACCCAATTTTTGTATAAAATCTCAAGACAATCCCAACTGTTTGTACTGTAAGTTGTTATAAACATAGAGCTTTTTTTAAGTGGGTCAGAAATGGATTTAGACCTTTGAGAAGGATATGGATCTAAGTCAAGAATTGTATGTTGGTCGAAGTGGACCTCGTCTAGAATAGGTTTATAAATGCGTTTGTCACATTTTTGGACCACTTCTTCTACAATGTTGCTGACCAAGCTGTCAGGGTATCCTCGATGAAGGAACATGTTTTTAAGAAAAGTACATTCATCGAGGAAATCCTGGTTAAGCGTGACAATACGGGCTGCTCTGACTAGTGGGCCTTTGACCACAGCTCGCTTTTGATGATACGGGTGACAGCTTGTATAATGCAAGAAAGAGTTTGAGTAAGTAATCTTTCTATGAATACTAGCTGTAAGTCTCTGAAGTTCAATGTTTTTCTTCAGCTGAATGTCCAAATAGGCAATGGACATGGTGTTAAAAGTAGATGTGAACTGGAGAAAATTAGTAGTTGCCTTCAAATAATCTACAATTTGTTCACTGATTGTGGTGTCACTGTCTACTACTATAAAGATGTCGTCGAGGTAGCGGGTGCAGTAAATGAACCTGTCACTAAAGCTATAATTGTTAAAGACAAAGAGATCTTCCCAGTTGGCCATTACTGAATTAGCTACACTCGCCCCACAAGGTGAACCCATGGCGACGCCAACTTGTTGTAGATAAAAGTTGTCGGCAAACATGAAGTAGTTGTTCTCAAGTATCAAGACCAATAATTCATTGACTAAAGATATCTCAACATTTTCACCTCCATTCTTTCTCATAAATTGACTGACCCATTCCAAAGCTATATTATATATATATAGTATATTACAGAATCTAATAGGTTCAGACTTGAAGACTATACTTACAACTTGAAATATATTTTGGGATATATTTTGGGCTGTGTTTTCAACACTGCACACTATCCATAGTGCATTAGTTTTAGATGGTCCTAACTACCCAAATGTTTCATAGAAAGATTCATAGATTCATAGATTCATACTAAGCTAACTGCCCTTGCTGGCCATTGTAAGCCTAGCCAATTATCCGTTGTGAGACTCAAACCCTGCACCTTGTGTTTGTAAGGCAAACACCTTAACCATTAGGCCACCCTCCCAACCCTGCATTGCATTGTTGAATTTTCAGCCAATGATTCTGTGGGTGACTTAGATACAGTTTATATTTTAATTGTTATGAAAAAATTTTTATGCTACCCTATACTGGTTAGTTAAGCATTTAGTATTACTGCATGAGTATTGCTTCCCTGCTGGAAATTATACTGTGTATCCAGGCACTTCCCATTCAACAGTCAAGTACCCAATAATTCTGTATATATATTGGTTTACAGTTTTATTTTATACTATATACAGTGCATCAGGGTAATTTGAGCCTTGGTCTATATCTTGCAATTTTTGTATGCAGTACATGTAATTTTTATAGCTATGTGTCTAGTTTTACTCGATGCACATCTAATAACAGATTTTATATCTGGTTATTTATGCATTAAACTGGACACATGCTACATTCTGGTGTGTAGGGACATTTCGTGACATACTGGTTCACACTGGAGATGGTCATCACCACTATGTATATTTCATGTTCTTCGTTTTTGGTTTTTGTTTTTTGTTTTTTATTTTCCATTTGTAATGTTTTTGGAACTATTGCTGACATCTAGAGGTGATCGGATGCCATGTTCCGCATGGATGCTGAGTTGTCGCTCCTTTTTTGTTGAGAGTGACCTGTTTGAAGCGTTGACCTCTAACGCTCGCTTTGTACTGCACACTTCAGGCACTAGGACCAAGAAGACCACTAGGTACTTCTTGAGGTGCCCTATTGGTGCTTGAATGCATGTGATACTATATGCGCACAGGAGAGGTTGACTATCTCCCGTATAACGCAATGTTGACCTTTTGACATGTTTACATTTCCAAATCCATGATGGATTATAACTTTCTGTTTTATCATGTCATCGGTGAACATATTTTCACCATGGATATTCCAGTGGGACTAATGCAGCAATCAATTAGCGATGGATCCATATTTGTGAGTAGCGTTCCACTTCAGTTGACTTTGCGATGAATGTAGTGTTTGTAAGAACGAATGTGTATATGCTGTTTGGTAATCTAAATGGAATTTTGATTGCCTATGGTTTTGTGCGTTAGTGAGCACACTAATACTTCTGCCTTTGACATAATTGCTGAGGCGATTTATGATTTTAGAATCCTGTATACAATTTTAATGAGCAGTCTTACTTGATGCTGCTTTTTAATTTGATTTTGTTTCTATGGTTATTAATTGTTTTATTGCAATATGTTTAGTTAATGAGCCCGCCAAAATGCTGTATATATATACTTGATATTTTGCCTTGGATTAATGTATCTGATGAAGCATAGCTTGACTATGCGAAAGCGCTCATCTTCTGTTTTGGAATAAACGATTTTATTACAACTCTACTTTGATTGCTTTTGGATTTCTACCTGGGACAAGCTGCATTTTTGTACTTTTGTGATACTTTCGTGGTGATTGCTCTCATACCTTCACATTTATAGAGTAGTGGGTATGTATAAATGTCAAAGTTGCAATTTTTGCAAGTATATTACAGAATCTAATAGGTTCAGACTTGAAGACTATACTTACAACTTGAAATATAGGGTCAATTGCAACTCGAAAATGGTGGTCTACCTGGCCCAGCGTGCAAGTTGTCTTGCATTTTATGTAGGCAAGACGGAGCACCGTCTCTGAGACCGCATTTATGAGCATTCTTATGCAATTAGAAAAAATAAACATGGCAATGCTCTAGCAAAACATCTCTCTCTTTTTCCCAACCATTCCTTCAAATTCATGGTCATCGACCAGGTTATAGCAAGTGAAAGAGGTGGTCCAACAGGTTTTAAATTAGCGGAATTAGAACTGCTTTGGCAGATTAGACTTAATGCCTTCAACGCCCCTGGTCTCAATGAAAACTGCTCAATAAGCAGTATTTTGAAAATCAAGAGTTTATGTAGATGACAAGTTTGTTTGTACAGGTCTATTGTTAGTAGACTTTTCATCCTGGTAAATGCTTGTGTGCAAGGGCGCCCGCAGGCAGGTGCAAGGGGGTGCACTTGCACCCCCCTGGAATCGGCTGACTAGCTTAAAAAAAGTTTTTTTTTTTTTTTTTTGGGCGCGTTCTTCTTTAAGAAGTCAGTCCAGTCGCGGGCTTGCTGACATCATCGCGCAGTGCATTTCAAGTTTGCGAGAGGGAACTGACACGAACGGTTTCGGGTTCGCAAGCGGGAACTGAGACGGACTTCACTGAAGATGGAGGCGGGACACGGATGGTTTCGGGTTCACAAGCGCGATGGATGGATGGATACTTAGGAGCGTGCGGAAACTGAAATGGACGGAAGATGGGACATTTTCAGAGTGAGTAGTTGGACGGAAGATGGGACAGTGTGTGTGTGTGTGTGTGTGTGTGTGTGTGTGTGTGTGTGTGTGTGTTTGTGTAGTTTTTGTTTTTGTATTCACGGGCACATTTATCACTGTTTGGGCAGACTAGGTGCTTCATGTCTGGTTGAGTTTAGTGGTTTGGGGCTGTTTTTCAGAACGGGATTGACATCAGGTTGATTGTATACAGATATTGGTAACTAACTGTGTTCTATAGGCAGACCTTTGCATGCTACACTGGTGTACTAAGTATTGGCTTGGGCTGAGTTTGTGATGGTGGTCCCCCCTTATTAAAAAAACAAATAAATAAGACCCCCTAATATGACTTTGTAGGTCCACACTCATAGGGTGCTCCATGGTCAGTCCCAGTCGATTGGGACAAAGGAGTGATTTGGGAACATTTGGAGGGAAAAGGTTGATGCTTTGAGAGAGCTCGGACAGGTCTGAATGCATATCTTTTTGTGATTCACCCTGCTCATGTTGGTGGTGGTGTTTCTCAGGCTGAATGGAGCTGGTGTTTGTGCTCGATTGGATGTGAGGGTGCTTGTCTTTGTGTGCAGGCTTCGACCCATGGTGGAGTTCATTGATTTGACTAACATTTATGACCTACTGGCATTCAACAATATTTAATCCCATAACCCCTAGTTGATATTTACTCTTTCTAACATGTATATCAAAATTATTTTAAAGTATGCTAACTACTGATATTTGTTTGCATAAGGAACCTTATGACATAATTTTGTAAGGCACTGTGTAAAGCGTCTGTTCCACTTTTTATTGATATTAATTTTTAGTATTAAGTTCTTCAGTGAGATATTTGCTTCTCTGGTGCGCTTATTCCAAGCACAGATTTTTAAACAGAAAGAAAAGAGACATTGCCCCATAGATCAGGCTAAGGTCAACTCTCCATAACCTCTAAGAAACTTAGTATAACTGAAGTTCTTTTTAATCTCTTAAGAGTAAGCAGGTATAGAACACAATAATAACCTGAAATAAGGTGTACTTAGCAATATCCAAAAGTGTGAATCCAACAATAGAAAAATATTCGAAAGTTCTGCAAAGTCTTTGAAGTAGGACTGAAAATTATAGAGCAGTCCAAAGACCATTTTTATAAGTTTATAAATATGTGTTAAAATCCAGTGGTTCAGATTTCCAATACCAGAATATAACAGCAACAAAGAAGAAAATAAATAGCTTTAAACACAGTTGTAGCTGTTTGTCCTTGTTCCATAGTACAGCACCCCAGGCAAGTAACCCCAAAACAACCTCTGAAATAGAGAAGGTTAACCTTAATTACCCATTCTGCTCAAACAGTACCTTTGCCATAAATATGTTTCACAATGGGTAGTTCGACATGGCATGCATAAAAATGGAGTTTGGGTACATTGCATCATCATCATCTGCCTGAGTATGTAGAGTTTCTCTCCTTGATCCTTGCCTGAAAGCAATCGATATATAAGTTTAGAATGTGTAGGGGCAGTATTTTTGACAAAAGCAACAGACAAGCAACCATGAAGTAACAGTCTGTTCACATTCTTTTGTAACTGCAGGAATCATTTCCATAGTGTTCCAACATACAGATTTTATCCTATCTTATCCAAGCTTAATCAAAATTAGCTTAAAAAAGACCAAAAGAACAAAAAGTCAAAGAGCTGTACCCTCCAGAGCCTACTTAATGGGCAATTTGATGCTTAGCTTTAGGATGATATGGGGTGGTGGGGGCTAGCAATCAACTTTTAGGAAAAATGTGCCTGAACTGCAGATATTACCTAAAAAGGAGTTGTATATCTGGTGCTTGTTCAGTACATTCCTCATATGATTCAAAGAAGCTCTGCCCAGATTAAAGAAACTCCATACAGCATGGAAAACCTACTATCAGTTCTCCCAGAGGATTGTGGAAAATGCAAGCTTGTATTTATTTCAGGCCAAAAGCCTATGCCATATTCCCATCTTGGGTCCTTCAAATGATTTCTGCCACACCAGTTTTTCCACACTTACTAGATCTCAGACCTTATCATTTCCCCCAACTTTTCAACTATAAGATATTTTCAAATAACAACTCAGTTTTTTTATATATAGGAGCAGAAGAAATCTTTTCAGAAACCTTGGAAGATTTACCTTTCCAAATATAATCCACACACATACTTTGAGTTTAGGATGGTAGGTAACAAGGCATAACTACAGAATATGCCTAACCAATTGAAATTTAGTAAGGTAGCAAATTCTTATAGCATTAATGTTAGTCATTTATTTATTTACTTATTCAGTTATCTATCAACATTTGTTTAGCCCTTTTCAGCAGGGAGCCCCAGAAAAAAGCTCCAGAGATTCCACAAATATAACAGAAATACTATGGTAATTTATATATGTACAAAACTACAGTAAATAGAAACAAGCTATTGAATATTTATAAATAAACACAAAAATAATTGTTGAAGAATCATAGTGATAGATATGTCAAGAACTGTTGAGGTGGAGAGAGATTAAAAATGAAAGTTGAATTGATTAGATGGCAGTATTACATGTGGTTAGGTAGGTTTGTGAGTGTATAGTAGAGTAAGCACAGAGGAAGTAGTATATTTAGTTGTGATTACATGCTGTACTTACAAAAATAATGGTAGAGGAACAGATAGTATTATATTTGTGTTATTTCCTGCTACTGCTACAGATGAACTGAGAAGGAGCTAAGTGTCAAAGATAGAGAAGTAATTAAGGGTAGAAAAATGTGGAATACAAGAGACAGGTTAAGGAAAAGGTTTGTAAGGTCAGCTTCGAAGGTGAGGGAGTAATTAGTTAACCTCAATCAGAGTGGGATTGAGTTCCATGTTTTATTGATGTAATTTGAGTATAGGTCATTTCCTACTGAGTTATTGGGCTTGTGAACATTACGAAGTTTGGCAAGTGAACATAATCGTCTTGACTGCTCATAATGTTGTTTGATTCCTGTCAGGTTAGACACTTTTGTGTATTGTGTAGTATTTAGTGGGACATGATTATCTTACTGAAGGTGAGGTAATATGGCTTTTCAATCCAGTTTAGTTGTTTTAGGTTAATCTAGTGGTGTGACCTATAAGGCAGACCTCTTGCAAACCTAACACTTCATTGTAGGATTGTTCCAGTTTAGATGTATGTGTGGTCTATAGATTTGTCAAGATTGGAGACAGAAAAAGGAGGGATCGTAAGCAAACAGTAGATGCTGTTTTTTTTTTTTTTTTTTTTTTTTTAGTTGTCTGTGATGGACTGTTTTTGAGTATTCTGAATTTTTGGTGGGACTTCTGATGGACTTATATTTATGCAGGTTAAATTTCAAACTGCAGTCTATAATGACTCAAATAGTTCTATGTCCAAGAACATTTTTATTTTCATGTTATTTAGGACTGTAACAGCCCTATTCAGGTTTTGTGTTCTGGGGAGGAATAGGAGTAGCTTTGTTGTTTTTTTGGATTTAGTAGGAACTCACAGCTATTATACCATGATCCCCCCAAAACGTGCACGCTGATTGGCCAGCGTGCCCGTTGTAAATCGAGTTATACTAATGGAAAAAGGTCCGGTCACCTGGACTTTTTTCCATTAGTATAACTCGTTTTTTTAAAACACTGTCTCGCTATGTTAAATGGGTTTAACATAGCGAGACAGCTTTAAAATAAGCAACGGAGATCTCCGTTGCTTATTTTAAAGCTGTCTCGCTATGTTAAACCCATTTAACATAGCGAAAGTGTTTTAAAAGCAACGGAGAAAGCAAGATCTCCTTTGCTTTTTAGTGTCTCGCTATGTTAAATGAGTTTAACATGGCGAGACAGTTTTAAAATAAGCAACGGACATCTCCGTTGCTTATTTTAAAACTGTCTCGCTATGTTAAACTCATTTAACATAGCGAGACACTAAAAAAAAAGCAACGGGGATCTTGCTTTCTCCGTTTTACAACTCTGATGTACTGCGCAGGCGCGCAGTACATCAGAGCTGCCACGGATGCCAGACATCTGCGGAAGGGCAGCAAACAGGCATTATACTATGCCATTATTTAAGAAAAGTAATAGTTTCTTTTCTTAAATAATGTCATGGTATAATAGCAATAACCCACTTCTGGGTGTGGGTAATGCTAAATTTACCCACGATTGGCTTTGTTTGGTCCCTCGGGCTTCGCCCTCGGGACCAAACCACGCCAACCGTGGGTAAATTTAGCATTACCCACACCCAGGCGTGGGTTATTGCTATATTAACGTAGGATTAAATGGAGGTAAAATATTCCCGGGTTATATGTTGAAGATGGCACAAGGTTTTGGCAGAACATATGAGGGCATGTGCATGGAGAAGGAAGTGTGATTGTGATCATCTCATGCAGAGGGGGATTTTGTATCATCAGAAATGCACTAAGCAGCAACACTGAGTCCATCAACTATATTGCTTTGATCCTATGAGCACCCACTTCTACACAGCCTGATTAAATTTGTGGCTGGTCCCTAGTTTAGGCTTCTGTTGTAACCTGTGTTCTGAATGGCATCTCTGTATAGGGAAGACTTACTCCCCAGTATGGCATCTGAACCATCCAATACTACAATTGAACTGAGTGCCTTGAGGGGCTCAACTGAAGCACTTTCCAAACTTATTGAGGGAGAGGTGGCAACATCCAGCAAATTCAGACTGTCACAACAATCCATGAATCACCGCTCTCCACAATACAAGAGGTGCTTCACCAGCAGTGTGAGGAGATATCAGAGCAGTGTGTACTGACATCAAAGTATTTCCAATATGTACAGGTCCTGCATTCCCAAGCAATGATGGAGTTGACAGTGGAAGACCTAGAAACCTGTACCTGCTGCAATTATATGCAGTTTATTGGACTATCAGAAAACACAGAACAGGATCTGGTTCATTTCATCAAAGAATACTTGCCATATTGTTGAACAGATGCAGTCCCTTTGTAATGAAGTGGAGTCATGAGACTGTCTTCCAGTTCAAAGGAAATAACAAACCTAATACAATTCTTAGACTTCTCAGAGAGTTTTGAAAGAATCTCATGACTAAGGGTTACCTGATTTGTGTTGCTCTGGACTATAGCATTTAAATGTACCCAAAATGCAAAGAACTGTTACCCTTTTTATGCCATGGGCAACAAACTGGTTTTTGAAGTGCAACTTAAGTATCCAGCCACCTTTTTTAATAAAGACAAAACCCAAATTACTTTCCACACCCCAGGGAAATATAACAATTTTTCACAAAGCAAAAGCTAAGCTCCAGTCACTCTTATGCTGGAGCAGTTATACAGGCATCTTCAATGCTTCCTCAGCTAAAAAAAAAAAGACTGAACTCAAACTGATCTCTTGTGAAATCACCTGTACGAAAGAGAGACAAGGATAAGATGAGATGAGAATGAGGGTAATGCAGGACAGAACAGAGAATCAGTGAAATCAGTCGTCTTCATAATCCAGTTCCAAGTTCAAACAAATATGACCTGCTAATATAAAATATGGAGTCATCTAGGGTGACACAGTAGAACAGTTCTCTTTCTTTCATACAGAAATCTAGCTGGAGGAAATAGGTTCCATTAAGGGGCCATGAAAGTATATTCCAAAAGATACCTAGTCTACAATCGACCTAGCTGACTTAACTGTGACTTGGATGGATTGCATCAGCTGACGGCCCTATTTTATTGCATGAAGATCTCAACACAGGAACTAGATGGCATAGGTATTCATGCTGGAATCATTTATAAAGTATCCAGAAGGGATAGGTAATTTATAGGTTTATTTTAAATGAACAATGATTTGTTTTTCTTTTTTTCTTTGTTTTCGTGTGTGTTATTTATTAAGAGTTGATTGACTTGCACATGAACAACCCTCCCAGATCACCCGTCCCAGGTAATGGTCTGTGCAAAACAAAGCTTATTCTCCTTTTTCTTTGTGCATTCAGCTGCATTATACGTTTAGTGGTCGTTATGTATCTTTTGAAAAGTGCTTATCTCTACTGGTACCTTGCCCTTTGCTTTCTTGTTTAGTGTGTAATAGGTCTGAACTTTCTAACCAGAGTATTCCCCCATCCAAGGTAGATCACAAATACGACCGTGGCTTTTCATCTGTCCTTGATTTTGAAGAATGTTCTGGTTTTCGATCAGATTATTATACTGTTGATTTATGCTTCTTATTATTCAGGAGCTGCATGCGGTCACAGTGCCCTGTTGCTCTGTTTAAGTAGCCATGGTTTAATGAACATCAGGTAAGCTTGTCAGAGATTGTAAGATGCAAGTAAGCTTTAGCAAGCATACTATTAAAGAATTACCAGCATTGAAAGCCTTTTCATTGTTGCCATGCAGAGAATATTTACGTAACTAGATAATGTATAAGCCTTGGGTATTGAAATCCATATGACAGTATTTGTAATAAAAGGACAGGATTACAGTATTTTCAGAAGCTCATTACATTTTATTGAAGACCAGTGTCTTATAGCAGTGTCTGTGTGTTAGTACACTTGTAGTTGGGTGACTTTAATGGTATTTGGTAAATAAGCATTGCTACCTTACTTAAAAGCCAAGCCCTGCAACAACTAGGTAAGCTCCACACTGAAGTCAAAACACAATAGCTCTGGTGGGTAAATGTACTCTGTAGTAATCAAAAAAGACAAATGTTTGAAATAACTACAGGTTATGTGCAAACACAATAGGTAGTGATGAAACAATGCTCTGCAAAAAATGCATTAATGCTCCACATTGCTGAGCTGCAGATCAGTTATTATCACTGGCTACCAGGATTTCACCCACTTCAGATCAAGCATGGTGCCGTTCAGTGCAACCTTCCCAGAACTAAGTCAAGCCTGACCAGAATTATTTGGTGTGTGTGTGTGTGTGTGTGTGTGTGGGGGGGGGGGGAGGTAGCATACCCCTCAGCTGTGAAAGTCCAGATTTTTGCCCCATATTCCTCCTAAAAAGGATTGAAGTTGCTAAATAATGAGACATTTCAGTTTTAGACCTCATATCATTTAGAAAAATGCATACTAACACAAATCCTGTTACTCTTGCAATTTCCTAAGTTTATGACAGCCATATTTATAATCTGTCCCTATTTATTTTAGACTTTGCCCAGATTTCTTGCACTAAGGTTGAGGCCTTGAGGGGTGTGGTATGTTTGTGTGAGAGAGAGAGAGAGAGAGACACAGTGAAATGCCCAAGTTAGAGTTAGCAGGTGGAATTTATTTTCAAATGCATTTTCAAGGAACTGTGAGTTTTAAGGGAAGCAAAGTTTACTGCTGCTCATGCCAAGTCTATTTACAATGTGCAGCTGTTTTGTTTAGCAAATGGTATCTCTATTGTGGTATAAAGTTTTAAAGCTATAGTAGTTAGTAGCACCACAAGTAGAATACTTGCATCTTAATGTAGAGGCTTGAGGTTTTATTCCTACAGCATGTACATTTGTATGCTGCAGTCCTGTGGATGTCCTCCTTTGGATGAGATGCCTAATAACTATGAATCTGTTTTTCGGCTTGCCATCCATTTTCTATTGCAATATACCAGCTTACCATTTTTTTAATTTAACATAGGCAATTTATTCTTTGACGGCAGCAGGCACTGAATTTGTAGATGAAACACTGAAATATACAGTTGTTTTCTAGCAACAACCTCTTCATTAGTTTCAGATATCTTTAATGTGGAATTATTCAGATTACTTTTACTTGACAGAGATTGTGTGTATTGACTGATATTGGTGGATTGTAATGAGTGGCTTTTATGGTTGAAATGTTCTGAATTGGGCAGTTTGTCATTAATGGTTTGTATGTTTTGTTTCATTGCTTACTGGAAAAAATGTTCAAAACTATAAATTTAAAACACACTCAAACAAGTGTTGCTGTATAATACAAGGGATATAATTCAGTTATATATTATATATTATAATTAATACAATCAGGTAAGTCTAATAACTTTTGCATGGCCCTAACAGTGTGCAAGGAGCCTATTGCTTGAAAACAGTTCAAAGGTAAATAACCTGCCACTGGCCAGATGCATTTTCTTTGAATGTGGGTTTCAATGCTGTTTCATTGAATGTGAGTTTCAAAAGTAGAGAAGCTTTAATGCCAAGTCTGTTTTCGTTGTAAGACTATTGCTTTGTTTAGGTTTAGTAAATGTCTGTCAGTATTTGGGCTATAATGTTTGAAATAAAAGTTGTAAATTAAATCCAACTGCCTGTAATCATTGTAGAACTAAAGCATAAAACAGTATGTACACAGAGATTTGAACAGTGTCTATGGCAAATGGGGTGAAATAGCCAAGCAATGGGACACTTGAATGGATGTGTGGGCGGGGCTTGAGGTGGGTGGACTTGGGCGGGGCTGTGTTGGCAGGGGGCGGGGAGAGCTATGTGGGTGGGGCTCTGGGTTTGCACCCCCTGCAAAAAATCCTGCGGGCTCCCTTGCTTGTGTGCTTACTAATTTTTTAGTTTCTTAGTTTTTTATTCACTTAAGCCTTTTATAATGTCATTACTTTTAAATATGTTTAAACATTTGTAACTTTTTACTGTTTCTTATAGTCAATATTATATAATTACATTTTTGTCTTTAGTTTTTCTGAAGTCAAAGTTATATTAATTTAATAGGTGTGGTTTTGACAAAATAGTTTTAGTAACAAATGCTAACGCATCACTTTTTGTTGCTGCTATGAATTTGTGGCTGCCTTTTTAAAAAACAGTACGTAGTAGTTCATTGCTTAATTGTTTAATTGCTTTTTGCCTGTTGATTGGGTTCTCCTTGTAACTGTGTGTATATATATAGCAAGCCTTTTTTAGAAGTAATTGTCTGAAGAAGTCTGTGTCATTAAACCAGACGAAAAGCGCTTTATTTTAACAAACTTTAATAAATTTCCTTATATTTTTGGTCGTTTGAAGTACCGTTTTTCCTGCTCCGTTTCAGCTGTGTTGATGTAGGGAGTAATGCCCAGCTTAGCAGGTTTATCTATGATTCCAGAGTGGGGGATGGTGTTGAATGCCTTGGCAAAGTCCAAATAGGCTGTGTGGACCACCTTACCCTTGTCCCCGGCTCTGGAGACTGATTTGAAGAAGTCAATCAGGTTCAGGAGACAAGATTGGCCCTTCATGAACCCAAACTGGATGGGGTCCAGTGTTTGAAGGTTGCCAATGTCTTTGTTTATAAGTTCCATGATAATACATTCCATGGCCTTGCAGATCAGGCTCCTCACACTGATGGGGCTGTAGTTCCCAGGATGCAAGGTGGATCTCCCCTTGTGGAGTGGAATAACTGTAGCTGTGCACCACTCAGTGGGAATGAAGCCTGAGGTGAGGCTATGATTAAACATGACACTTAGGTGAGGTGCCAGTTAATTGTGTAGTTCATGTAGTACACAGCCTGGGATGTTGTCTGGTCCCATGGATGCTGTATTCTTAGCTTTGGAGAGTGCGTTTTTTGCCTGTGTGGGCATTATTACCAGAATTTGGCAATCTTTCATTATTGAGATGGGCTCTTTAGGGGGTGAAAGGGGGGTGAAGTTTGCACTGAATCGATCTGCCAGGATATTTTCATTATCCTTGGGATCAGTATATTTAATGTCATTTTGTTGTAGCTCAGAGTAGATCTGAACATTGCCATTTAGATTCTTGGCATAGCTATAGAATGCCTTGTGGCTGTCTGCCTTACCTATGACTATAGGTAAGGATGGGGCCATACATTGAGTGGTAAACTGAGAGCTTCATCTTATGAATCAATGGACATCTTCCCACTGGGGTCTAATACACTACTTGCAGTACTGATAATGCTGCAGTAATCTGCTGGTCAGTCTCACAGCCCCATTTACCATCACTAGTGAATAAAACCCCAAGATACATAACCGTCATAATTTCCACTCGAATAGAAAGAGAGCGAGAGAAATAAGTCTACTCTTTTTTGGGGGGAGGGAGCATGACTGCAGAACTGGAGATGCTGATATGAATATTATCTGCTTTGCACTCAGCAGCAGATTGCTGCAAAGCATGCCAGAGATCACAATGACATATCACAAAAATTACAGAACTAACTGATATTGCCAACATCCTGGCAGATAGGTTCAGTGCTAACTTTACCCCCCTCACACCCCCTAAAGGGCCCATATTTATACAGGAAGAATGCAGAGTCCCTGTAATCACAACTACACAGGTAAAAGCTGCACTCTCTAAAGCCAAAAACACAGCATCCATGGGACTGGACAACATCCCAGGCTGCGTTTTACATGAACTTCAGAACGAACTGCCCCCCCCCCACCTCAGCACCATGTTCAACCATAGCCTCACATCAGGCTTTGTACCCAATGAATGGCACACAGCAACAGTTATCCCACTCCACAAAGGGGGAGCCACCACTGATCCTGGGAACTATCGCCCTATTAGCCTGACGAGCCTGGTCTGTAAGGCCATGGAATGTATCATCATGGAACTCATAAACAAAGACAGTGGTAACCTCCAAACTCTGGACCCCACCCAGTTCGGGTTTGTGAAAGGCAAATCATGCCTCCTGAACCTGATTGACTTCTTTGAGGCAGTCACCAAAGCCGTGGATGAGGGTAAGGTGGTTCACACAGCCTATCTTGACCTCACCAAGGCATTCGACATCATCCCCCATTCTGGACTTATAGCCAAATTCACTAAACTAGGTATAAATCCCTACGTCACAAGATGGGTTGCCAACTGGCTCACTGACAGAACCCTCACTGCAAAAACTGAATACTCCAAATCTGACTTCAACCCAGTGACAAGTGGAGTACCACAGCGTTCAGTCCTAGGACCTCTTCTGTTTGGTATCTACTTCTCTGAAGTACAGGCTAACACAGAAGGCCTTTGGCTAATGAAGTTTGCAGATGACTGCAAACTAGGAGCCATTGTCGAGTCCCCAAATTATGTGGACATCCTACAGAAGGGCCTCACTGAAACAGATGCCTGGTGTCAGAGCCATGGCCTCAAGCTCAATGCCAAAAAGTGCATTGTCATCCCCTTTGGTAAAAACTCTGTACCCATGAACTACCACATAGGCAGCAGTCTGCTTAATGCTGAATATGTTCTGTACTAATTAATGTTTATATTTTTTTCTTTATCTCGTTGGAGCTTTTCTCCCTGGGCCTCCATTGAAAATGGGCTCTTTTAGGCCCAGTGGATTTTCCTGGTAAACAAATGCAATAAAATAAATAAATAAAATAAATAAGAGACCTTGGGACCCAGGTGGACAGTAGTCTATCCTTTGATGATCACATTGCCACAGTAGTCAGGAAATCCTTCTACATGACACACCTCATCACAAAAGGGTTCTCATCCAAGAAAAAAGGGTTCATTGTTCCCCTCTACTCGACACTCATTAGACCCATTATAGAGTACAATACCCCATTTGGAATGTACCTCACAAGACATCTGCAGCAACTGGAAAGGCCACAGAAGTACCTCACAAAGAGAATTACTGGCCTCAAACAGATGCCTTACACTGACCATCTCAAAAAACTCCAGCTTTACTCCATAGCATATCACCTACTCCAAGGTGATCTCTGCTTAACATATAAAGCTATGTCAAACCCAGAGGGGGTGGACATGCTACACCTAAAGAAATCCCAATCACTCCAAGCTACATGCTCTAGAGACCTAAACCTTGTCACCACAATAAACAGGACATGCTGGAGGGATAGATTCCTGTCACAGAGACTTCCCATACTCTGGAACAAGCCACCCATCTATGACAAGCAAAGTTCCTCATTAGCACTCTTCAAGAAAAATCTTGATGAGTGGATGGGAAATAGGAAATACACCCCGGGATCACTTCTGTGGCTCTGCTCAACAGGGACACAGGAAAATAACTTTCTTGGGTGGCGTACGCCAGGGAACCTTGTTGGCTGGGCTTACTTAGGCCCTTGGGCTGATAGCCTAGTACCTACCTATGAACCTATGAACATAAGCCTAAGATCGACAATACCTTCCTCATACAACAAAGATAAGCTTATTAGGCTTAACAATGAAGACATGAGCAAAACTGTTTCTCCTTAAATAAAGAAATAGTATAGTATAGTATAGTATAGTATAGTATAGTATAGTATAGTATAGTATAGTATAGTATAATATAGTGGTAGTATAGAATAGTATAGTATAGTATAGTATAGTATAGTATAGTATAGTATAGTACAGTATAGCATACAACAATGGCCCTGAGATCCTGTACAGCTATTTTATAATAACATTCTGGGGTACTTGGTCATATACCTTCTCCAGGTTCAAAAACACATGCATAAAAACTGCTATGACCCTCCAATATCTGTACAGGAAAGAAGAGTATGTACATTGTTCTGTGGTTGGGATGTAATCCACACTGCTCCTCCTGAATCAGGTCTTTGAATAAGTCTACTTTCTAACACCTTGACATATACTTTCTCAAGGAAGCCAAGGAGCATAATTCCTTTAGAAATGGACCACACCCTTCTGCTCTCCTTTTATAAAATGAGTATCACTGCCTCAATTTGCCAGACTAGAAGTAGTATCTCTGCCTTCCACACAACGTGACACCCTAATAATATCAGGCACCTTTAGCATTTATGAGCCAATGACATCCACATGTGCAGTCTTGCACAATGGTTATGTTTAATCACTGCAGTGACCTCATCCTCTGGAATGGATACATTTCCACCATCTTCCTGTGGCACTGCTCCCTCAGAGGATGATGTGTCCACTGGATTCAGATTTTCTTTCCACATTTCTATAATATCTCTAGTTAAGGTCAACATGTCTCTACCCTTGCCAAGACAAACTGCACAATATCCTGCCTGCCTCCAGACCCAAGTTGAGAGTGGGTTTGCCAGAACCTCTTTCATTCTGTCAAAAAGTCATTTTGCATTGCTTCACCAGACTCCTCCCACACCTGGACATGGCATGTGTCAGCCATATTGAGGCACTCTTCTCCTCTTTAAGTTACATGAAAGGCCTTTGTCTTTAATCTGATAAATTCATTCACCACTGGTGTGTACCAGCACATCAACATCTGAAAGAAACATTTCCCTTAGCTGTGAGGAAACTAAAAGCAAACACAAAGCAACCACTTGAAAATGAAAGAAGGAAACTCTGATAAGAAAACTGTAAAACATATATACATAAAGTAAATCATTATTAGCATCCATACCTCACAAAATAGGAATACAATGAACTGACTGTATTTTAGTCAGCTATGGGTACTGCATTCTAAATTAAGTTGATACGATACTAAATTGTATTGATTAAGAGCTCACTAATAATTTATATTTAATGGAAGCATTTCTAAACAAGTTAGAAGTGTGGCTAGCAATGGCACTCAGGTATTCCAACCTGGCAATATATTATTCAAAAAATAATTATTTGTACAAGAAGGCCAATCTAAATATGTTGTTTTTTTTACTAATGTTTCACAATTGCATTCTTTTTTAATTTGAAAGGAAGATGAGAACTGACTGAATAAATTCATAGAATATATTAATAACACCACAGATTTTTTTTTAATTTACTAGGGTTAACAGTATTGAAAATTCTAATTATCTTGACCTGGCAGTTTATAAGACTTTAAATGACTATCAGATGAAAACAAGTATTAGTTCTAAAATACTCTACAAGTAGTACTTATTTATATTTTGAGAGCATGTATCTATCCAGTTTGAAGTAAAATATTGTTAATGGTACCTTGATGGAAGTATATGCCAGACCTAAATTGTATTGGAGGAAGTAAGGCATGCCTAACTGATAAGGATCCCATCCTCTCTTAAGGCACCAAATAGGAAATCTCTTAAATTAATATATATTGGAGATCATATGGTCGACAATCTGAAATGCCAAAAATAAGTGCAAAATACCTTGCTACCCCCTGCTACTTTTATATATATGTGTGTATATATGAACTTTGAGATCACACTACAGTGAGAAATGGCCATATTTTCCAATACCCATTGCACAATTTGGGGCAATATTCCTAAACCCAAAGACTTCCTAGATAAAATACACATAACAAACACCCTCAGCAGCTCCGTACACACTCTTTCAAAACAACACCCACATCAACACATACAGCCACATCTCATAGAGCCTCTACTTCTAAGCTGATAAGGCAAGCCACCACACAATCCAACATTCTGGTCATTGGAGACTCCATTGTGAGAGACACTGATGTCCCTCTCACCAGGCTGAGCAAGGAGAAAGTTACAGTCAGTTGCTTATCAGGGGCCAGGACCTGACACATTACATAGCACTCAGGTCATTGGAAAACAAGTACCATTATGGCTCAGTCATAGTCTATATGGGTGTAAATGACCTGAGATGTACCTCCCCAGACTATATGAAGAGAGACATTAATGTTGCTGACTACTTCTGTGAAGATGACTGTGGCACTGACAGGAACTTAAAACATGATTGCTGAGAATATCATAAGCAATTGTGATTAGATGCCTGTGCTTCACCAGGTCTGAATTATGGTGTGAATTTTAAATTATTTATTTTATTTTTATTTATTTTACATTTGTTAACTGGGAAAGTGTGACTGGACACAGGTACGTTTTCAGTGGATGCCAATCATTCTCCATGTACAACCTCACACCCTCACACTATGAGTGCATCCTATTATGTATCTTGTTGAAGGTACTGATACGAGTGATTCCTCTGCTAGGTGTGATTTCTATAGTACCACAATGACTGCTTCATAGTATGTATCCTAACAAAACTACTGATATGATATTTATTCACAACTAAGGGAAATGCTTCTTTCAGATGTTGATGCGCTGGTACACACCAGTGGTGAATTAATTTATCAGATTAAAGAAAAAGGCCTTTCATGTAACTTCAGCAGATATCAAGTATTACAAGCAGAATCAATGAATATCTAGTAATAACATAGTAAATAGCACAAGATTAAACAGCTTTACAGAAGAATTACATAGAGCATAATAGCATGCAATGCATAGTAACAGCAATATTCATTCACACACTAAGAGGATTATTAATGGAACTATTCTAGAGATCACACCTAACAGTGGAATAACTCATATCAGTAGTTTTCTTGATGGTTTGGACAATATTAATGTTGAATCTTAGGTTGTTATCTATTTTGACACCTAGCAGTTTAGTGTGGGTGGTTGTGGTGATCAAGGTATTGTTACTGGACATGATGCTAAAGTGGTCACTTGGGGGAGGGGATCTACATGGGCTGAAGAGAAGTAATTTTGTTTTCTTTGGGTTGAGAATAAGCTGGGAGTTAGTGAACCAGGTCTCACCTAGTGAAAAAAAGTTTTGGGTTAGGGAGTGTAGGCCATCTAATGTGTGGGCTGCACCCAGTAGGAGGGTGGTGTCATCAGCATATTGTACTACAGAGGCATTGGGTGTGGAGGATGGGAGTTGATTGGTAAACAGAGAGAAGATGACATGTTAAAAAAGATAAAGTTGAACTGGGATATTGTCTCATCAAGTGAGATTGGCCATGTGATTTTGTTAGCTTATTTTAACAGCATTGATGGTTGTATTTTTTCTTTGTCTGATGAAATCTTGATTGCAAATTGTTGAAGAGAAGCAAGTGCTTGCATTACATTATAAGTTAAAGCATTATAATTATCCTATCACATTTTCCTTCCCCTTTCATTTTCTAAAATTCAAGTTGTTGTTTCTATATTTATTCTATGAATGCATCCTAAGGCTAATGCCATGGCACACATTGACTACCTTTTTGGCCACAAACCTTTGTCACTGCCTCAACAGCTGATGTCTTGAACATTGCTAGATGCTGGAGCTGAAATCATTCTGCACAGAAGCATTGCTCAGAAATTACCAGGATGCCCTCATTACACTTTTCGTTTACTTGGGCCTGAAAAACATGTGCCTTGGTTGTCTGATACAAATCATTTCCAAGTGGCAATAAGAAGGTCAGACACTGTGTGTAGCTGTTAGGTGCATAAATGGAAACAATTCTCTTTTTTGCAACTTGCAAATACATGGAGGCAACCCCATCATTAACTTGCACAAACTCCAAGCAAACAGCTCTCAGCTAGGGGGTTGTCAGTATCCCCATGCTTGCCTGTGACATCTCCTGAGTAGGTGATAAACAACACCCCCCACCAAGAAGTCTAGTTCCAGTACCAATGCAGTGTATATAGATAAGACTAACCAAATCTAACTAGTAATTTACAACCTCCCACACGAGCTTCACCTCCATCTTAAAATTGTGTGGATTGTGTGGTGACATTTGATGTCCCAAGACTCAGTTTTCATTGCTAGGTTTTACTTCATCTCAGCCCTTCCTATTTCTGCCTGCTGCTTGATTGGTGTAAGATTGGTGTATGTATGACAGAGCTACCATCTAATACAGAAAAGTAATATGTTGCCAGGTGACTAACAGACAGCAGATATCCAGAAGCGAAGCAAAGAGACAGGAATATGCCTCACAGGAGAATAAGCAAGCAGGCAAATAATGGAAATGCAGAGCATAGAAAATACCAGCAGAAAATAACTCCATACAGTAATAAGAAGCAGTGAAGTCCAGGTATATGTCAGATTTTTGATTTCAGTTAATTGCACACTCATGTCAGGCCCATTACAAATATCGCTGCCTGTTACCACCTTCTTTTACAAGTAAAATAATGAATCACCAGACCGTTTTATTTATATTTAATAAACTATATTGAGATTACTGTGGTTTGAACTCTGGTCATTATTCAATCTGCTAGTGTCAGAAATTCCAGCTCCAGAGTCCCAACAAGTGCCTAGACCATTATACGTGCCAGAGCCCAGAACCGGCACAGATGTTTCCAAAGTATGGATTAAACGCTGTTAGAAATAGTGAGCGTGAGGAGTAGGCTGTTAAGATGAAACTGTCACTGAGCAATGACAAAAGGTTTAAAAGTACCTCGGGATTCATGAAGCTCGGCGCAAGGCCGGCGTTAGACTTGTGCTGACCGTGTGGTGTGAAGATGGCGCAGTAGCGCCAAATGCATATTAATAGGTTCATAGAGGTTCATAGATTCGTACTAGGCTAACTGCACTTGCGAGCCATTTTTAAGCCTAGCCAATTATCCCTTGTAAGACTCAAACCCTGCACCTTGTGTTTATAAGGCAAACACCTTAACCATTAGGCCACCCTCCCAAGGGCATGCTGCCGCCACAGCCACATGCATAGGAAACGAGAGCGAGTGCATAGGGCGTGTCGAAGTGCCGCACGGAGGCATGGAAATGTCAGCTGTCAACGTGCAACCTAAAATGCTTGCATATAACAATTTGCATGCAATAGTAATCACATCTGTCAGTGTCCGTGGATACTGAAACGTATGCAAAGCATGCAAGACAGTTCCTGCGAACACAAAATGAAGAAGCAAACACAAATGCACGGTAGGGAATAACGGGTCCCCATCCCTCGAACAAATGACATTGAAAACCGTGTGCCCGTAGTCCAACGTAGTGTAGATAGTTATACCAAGTGGAAGTGAAACGCATCATGTTAGCGCGCTGCCAATAGCTATGTCCAGCCCAATGGTCAGGGTCACCAGCTGTCCCACATTGTGAGGGGAGAGTACACAGCTGGGCAGATGTGTCCATAACAAAACCACGATAAATGTAAATATCTAGCGACCATATGGCAGAATTTTATCCCACAATGCATGTAATAGTCACATACAATAGGTATGTCCGTATTTAACATACTATATGTGACAAGAAATAGAATAAGCAAGAAAACGAAACAGAAGGAGCATATAAACTGCTACAACAATAAGGCAACATGTAGGCTTAAAGGAACAGTATTATCCATAGTGTTGACTATGGGTATGTGTTGTCCAGTACAATCGGATATGTGTCCGGAATATATCCCATCCTGGACATAGGAAAAGGTGGCACCATACCAATGATCAGAGGAGTCGGCCAAAATCCGCACATATGCAGTCCAAGTCATACTTGTCAGGATGTGTCACAGTTGAACGGGTATTACCCGGGTGTACCAACCATGTCTTGAAAATTAAGTATGGGCGTGTACCTATGCTATAGCATGTGGAAGGTGAAACATGCCAGGGTAGTCCACACAACCATACAGGTACCTGACATATGTAGTGTATGCAATGTGTTACCTTGACCGTGTCATGGGCCATCAACCAAAGCAGTGATGGATGGAGTGTCAGGAATATGTGTGTGGGGGGGATGGGTAATGGTATAATCCTCAAAGGCAAGACTGTGTCGTATACAGAATAGGTGAACTGGAGGTGTATGAGGGAGCAGCGGGTGAATCAGAAAGAAACACAAAGAACATGTATACACATCTGCAATACAACCTGACAGGCCATACTGTAGAACACAATCCCACAAACATATGAATATTAAAATGTGCGCTACAAATGTACAGAAATGTCACGGGCACATACCCACAGATTGGTCCTGATGGAACCGGCCCATTCAAATGCAACATACCTGGATGCATAATGGAATACCAATCATCCCCTCCACAGCATACAACCCGCCCCCATACCTGAACGTCCGCCAAATCCATCCATACTTGGTCTACTAGCTTGGCGCAGCCACATCTACACATAGTGACCACTACTCATATGTAGTAGGCAGTGTCACCCTAGGCAGTTTCAGGATTGCAAACTATATAGCCCTTGCATGTAAAACTCCCAACACATTTTTGTAAAGCCAAAAGAATGGTTGGTATTGGTCTTGTTAAATTTTTGGATATCCCTCATGGGATAAGTAACTTGTGTAAACATCAGAATGGGTATCAAGACACGATGTCCAGTCCTGTAGACATCTGGACACAAGTTTGAATGTGCAGTAGTGGTGCACGAGACTGTCCAGCCCTAGATGGTCATGCAGAACCTACTACCCAGGATCAAACACCTGCCCATGACGCATGTGTCCCCACATGAATAATTGAGAGAATATATTGTACACATTCGCATAGTGGCACTTGGAAATAGGATAATGAAGGCACTGACGTAAACAGGATACCCCCTGATCCACTGTGTGAGGGACAGTCACTGTGTGGGTATGTGTGTCCTGACCAACAATGATACAATGCCAAATGTCCTGTGATTATAGGAAATAACTATGTACCATACTGCATGTAACAGTTGCCTAAAGCAGTCATGTCAGGATAGAAAATACATAATTCGTACAAGAAATAGACTAACAACTAAAGTGCTAAAGGTATAGGCTCTCAGCTAGGAAAATAATGAATGTTCTAAACCTGCACTGACCGTGGGTATGTGTTGGCCTAAACAATCTGGTGTCCCCAGAATATATCCCAACCTGTACATATGACAATGTGTCAACCCTACCAATGGTCAAATCATTCGCACAATAACTGGCCAGCCACTTAATCACTCACAAAGCCAGTGACCTTTGGAGGAAAGGTGTTGAATGAGAATGACTAATTACAACAATTAAGAGTAATAGACACATTTAACTGTAGAAAATAAGTAGTAATAAGAATCTGTCAACAGGTTCCAAGTTAATGGTACTAATATGGTAGACATGTCTGTGATTGTCCCTGATTTGTCATAGCCTTGTCCCTGTCACTGTAGAAACTAGTCCCCAAGTATCACAGAGGTCCGTACACATATGTACACATATGTACACCAACCAACTGTCACATTTGTTGACAGGACTATTGCATACCTGTAGTGAATTTATAACTGATGTCCAGAATAATATTCAATGTATATATAAATGAATGAAATAGTCAAATGTGAAGGGAAACACGTGGAAACCCCCCCAACTTGTATTATGTAGTGGAACCACTCCCCGCCCTATATTATGTACTGCCGACCTAATAATGTGGTCAGAGGAACCCAAACCCCTGCATCTGTAAACACAGGTAGAATGTTAAAATCTGGACTAACTCTGTCCATGTGCTGCATCTGATATTTGAACAGCTACAGAGCAGATCTAGTCACCAGTTGGACAAGCCTAAACCTAGACCAGCACATAAACACCCTGACAATCAAACACACATATGTGCAAGGACTATAAGCGTAGGAGTTCTGAATATTCTTGGAGTGAGTAGACATGCAGCACGGGTCCAGAGCAGTAGGAAATAGGGAATGTCAGAAGTGTAGTACTGCAGTTTTCCCAGCAGGAGAATGGATGCCTGCTGTGTAAGTGACACAGTGAGAAGTATGTTAGAGTAGCTATGAACCATGGGTATACATATAAATGAGGCAGAACAACAATAGTGTAGTGGTTAGAGCATCTACCTAATGTAAAGGCATTCCCGGTTCAAGTACGACTATAGCACATATTAATTTATTCTGTAATGAATGCCTCCGTGCTGTAAAGCCAACATTTATACATGTAAAGGTGACCATGTGTCTCGCATGGGGCCGTTAACCGGATTACATCAATCTAAGTGGTACTTTCATAAGGAATAAGGCACATGTAATCGCAAAGAAGTGGCAGTAAACATATGTAACTCACAATAAGTAGATGCAAGTGCACCTCTGCTGGTGTAAGCAGCTTGTAGCATAGCAAATGTATATTGTCTTGTACAGCTATATGTACAGATATATATATATATATGTATGTATATATATATATATATATATATATATATATATATATATATATATATATATATATAGATAGATGTGTGTATAGATAAATATCCACAGACATAATAGAAATATGGAATTATATATATATATATATATATATATATATATATATATATATAGAATGAACGCCGAAAGACGAAAGCAAACATAAGGGTTGTGAAGGGAATCTAGAGCAAGTAAGGTATTATAAAGTGCTCGCAGCATATGTCAGATAAAGCTGCACAAGAGTGAGTAGAGCACCGCTATTCACACCAGAGGCAGGGTTATACCAGTGGCCATAACATTGTTGAAGTGCTACGTCAGCATTATACACAGACGGAATGTAGTACATGTTGTGACCACCTACACTTGTAACCCGCAAATCGTTCGTAATCCATAACACCAGGAAAGGCACGTATGTGCAAATATGAATGGATGGGGACCCTGTGAATACACGAGGTGGTACAAAATGTGTGTAGGACCCCAACGCTCTGGAGAGGGCAATGTGTAAAGGTGTGTCATGGCTGCGATATCAGGTGGATAATGGCTGTTATGCATGGAAACTCAACACGGGTGTGCTGGAGAAACTATGGATATGCCATTATGGGCATGGGAGTGCTAGGGTATGTTGCACCGGTTGCAATGGAGCGGCCCGTGGAGGTCAGCTAGTACGTAGGTTCGATTCCCAGATAGAGTGTCGTCTGCATGGAGACATGCGTGAATGGGTGTATCATTGTCGGACGTTGTGCGTCAGGGCTGGTAGCCTGGCACGTAAAACCTATCTGCCAACCATGAGCGGAACGGAGTTCTGCTGTGACAACCCCAAACCGGGAAAAGCAGAAAGACACAACTACATGCAGACATCAATATGTTGACGTACAATCTCAGTAACACAAATACTCATTCTATTAACATTAATAATATGAATGTGAACAGAAACAAACACAGTAGCAGGAATAATAGGCTGCGCATACGAGTAATAGGTCGAATGACACTGTATCACATCACACTCATCAGCGGCACCCCAGACATGAAAAACGTGCGACATCTGTCCACTGCATAAAGTGCAGTATACTGATCACAAGTTAACCGGAGTGAAGTGTCGGTGTCATAATGACTAAGGCAATAGTATGCTGTTGAAGCAGAGATAAAACCCAATACGCATGTGTAGGTGTCTATGTCCGGGAAATGTATAGGTTAACGGACACACAGATGTATATATAGATAAAAACGTATATATATATATATATATATATATATATATACACACACACAAAGATATAATACATATATATATATATATATATATATATATATATATATATATATATATATATATATATATATATATATATATATATATATATATATATATATATATATATATATATATAGATATATATACACATACAACAGGTATTGATATATACACATACACACAAAACAAATATATATGTCATTGTAGATATACACATGTACATAACTAGGTTACTTTACAGCAATTAGGGGTAACATATTTACAGACCGGGCATATGTGACTGGGAGGGCCAATAAATAAACGTTGTACCCCCCACACTGCCCAGCTAGGCCGGTCAGACATACAGACAGGCAATAAAGATAAATACACTGCTGCTGTCCAAAACACCGGCAGGAAAGTAGCAGTGGGAGAGATCTGCAAGGTCTTCACTTTAAACATGGATAACGGTGTCCCTTGCGGGACCCCAAAAATTCACTGTACGTGTGAACCCGTGGTTATCGATGTGAGCAGGATGTAAGTGAACATGGAACAGTAGGTTGTGCAAGTGTGATAATACATGGGTTGAGAAAACATACGACATGTGTCCCAAGACAGGGAGAGTGGGCAATGTGTAGGGGTGTGCTCATACCCCAGCTGCACTCACAGTAAGTATTTGTCATGAGTGCTGTAGAGGGGTGCCAGGTAGGTGAACCATGGGTATGCAATAATGGTCTTAAGTGTGCAGGTGCTGGTTGGCAGAGATGTAGTAGGCCCGCCCAGTGGAAGTCATTAATATTCCTATGTGGGCATAGCAGACGCCTATACCTCCCAAACCTGAAGAGCACATCTACCGGATAGTCTGTAAACCATCGGAGGAATACATAGGGACCAAATCAGTGCCATGTACCCGATTAGCATGGACGTCCATAGTTATGAATCAGAATGTAACAAAGTCCAACAAAACACTTCCAGAACTAGTGATATTAGGTGGACAGGTGGCGGAATACAGGTAATGACAGATGACAACATGTATGAGTCATAAACAGCATGTACCTCGACAAACGTGAATGAATACATATGCTCTGTGACTGTCAATGTGTCTGGTTAATAGAACCAATCGTCTAATTGTGTCCCACAGGGTGTTATGCAGTGTTCCTGATACAGTGTTCATTCTCCCCTATTGGTATGTGAGGTCTGCTAGTGACGGAAAGTGCATAATTTGCTGACCACCTTAGGTAGATGATAGCATAATAGATGAGGTTTACCACCCGTACGCCTTTGAGGGACACACCCGTCTGGGCAGTTGTGTCCTGCAAAATGAATGTTATGGCACATGGCCTGTGAGTTTGGGAAAGAAGGCCATATACTGTGTGTAGTGGTGTCAGAAATTAATTTGTTGTATCAGAAACAGCTACATGTAATAGGAAACAGTATTAGCAATTATAATGCTACAAGAATAACCTTAACGTATGCAAACCGTTGAAGTAGTCAGTTTACTACTGGCTGTGGGTATGTGTTGCCTTGACACACGTGACAGCTCTCCATATAGGATCTATAGGGCCGCCAACATTCTGAACGGCCAAAGTGGGACCTGCTCTGTAAAAATGTCAGACGTACCAGGGCAGAACATACCTACAGCCATGCATAGTACAGAAATATACATATCAGCACAAATCAAAGCGTAGTCTTGCAGCAGTAAAGTTGCTTATGCTACTACATATAACATATCGACATGTCGGGTATACAAGACCTGTAACAAGCAACCACTACAGACACGTAGAATATGAGAATGTCCCCTAATCAGGACAGTTGCAATGGCTAGAGTATTGTCACATGACATATGCCTAATGAGGGACTGTCCCATGCAAAGTGGGAAAGGTGTTACTCCTACAGTCTCCCGTCATTCAATCTGAAAGGTGGAAAACGTACAGTAGGTATGCGGTAGCATGACTCGGCGGACAGCTGCGTTAACAAAATAACATTCACATGTCAGCATTGCAGAGTATCGGTTCCCATGTATCAGGCAGATGGGAGCAGATCATATGAGGAATTCACATATAATATGATTACATCACTGGACAGGCCGCCGAATCCGTACAGTCGAACGCCTGCCATCGCCAAATGGTTAGACATACCCAATACTGTAGTCATGTAGTCCAATGTAATAAGCATCACAAGGGATCGCACACACCCAGCGTGAGTGACAAATGTAAGCACAAATGTCGGTGAGCGAGCGGCTGTAAGTGTGTTTGTCTACCAGTATGCCAGAAGTGCACTGTCAAAAAAATGTGGAGTCTAAACATGTATAAGGTGCTGTAACCAGAGGTCAGCAGTGCTTAACACTGTGCAAACCCACGCACAACTGCTCCCACCTGCTGGAACGTGCCTTACCCAGTCCATATCCAAAGGCGTCGGTCTGTCCGCAAACAAAGAACCATCCTATTCATGTGCTGGTAGCAGTACCATGCGCACATAGCTCATGTGAATTAACAATAGACCATGGCATATGTACAGACAATAGACCGTAAACACACACCATACGGCACAATCATCCAACAGTATAGCAATGTACTGGCAGATATGTCCGAACCACTGGTGTATGCATGCCTGGCCATCCTGTGTTTCAGTATGTGAGCATGCCCAGTATGACTGTTACACATGTTGTCAACCGACATTACTGTCATACCGTCATGTGTGTGAGCATGCCAAGTATGGTCAACTGTATTGCATGTGTCACATGTCCAGATAGTCAGTACTGTGTTGTTGACCCCTCCGTTCTACACAGACAGGTGTCATGCTGTGTCTGCAGGGTAGCTAATGGTCATGTGGCATTGACAGTTGCTACATGTCTGCATAGCGTGGGGGGACATCCAACTGCATCCACAGTCCTACACAGCACCGTGGGTGGCGCACATGACTCTCACATGTGTTGGTTGGACGGGGGGCACAGCTGGCAGTTGTACACATCTGCCGCTTCTGTACTGGCATGCCAGGTACTCCATGTCAGTGTGTGGACCTACCTAAATTGCTGGTTGGAGGGATACCAGTGCACATCAGATCCCAGCTTTAAATACCAGCATAGTGGTGTTGGACGTCCTAGCTTTCACAACCTACATCAAACTGCCTGGTCTGCTGTAGTCTGTGTGTGTCTTTGGGGGTTGGGGTCATTCATTGGGCATATCCATAGGCCATTGTATATCATTTGTCTGTATTGGTCCACACCTGTCCAGCTGCATGGAATGTGTGTGGGCTGTATGGACACACATGATGTTCAGCCCATAATCTGCAGTGGGTTAGGACACCCTGTGTATTACTGGCTACCATTGTGACCCCCGTATGTGTCACAGATGTTATGGTGCCACTATGGATGTGTACTGTCTGCTGCCCTAACATTCGGCCACCAACATCTCTTGTATGCTCACATTCATACCATAGCAATGGGTAAATACACATTCTAATACAACTGCCAATTGTTAGGTCGATAGACGTACCCTGGGGGTGTTCAGGACCTGAGGACGGTGCTGGAGGGCTGCCTATGTCAGATGCACACAGTGCACCTCCTATACATGGCCAAGCACAGATAATGTCATGTTTGGCATCCACTGTACTGTGTGCGGGTCAGAGAGGGGAAATCCGTGGGTACCTACTGTGTCAGTGCATATGCCTTGTGTTGCCTCTTTGCCAAGGGCAGGTCATACTGTGCACAGCCTTTCGCCGACTGGGCCCTGCTCAGGTAGTTCCTTTGCCAAGTCACACTGTGCCTGTACAGGCCTTGGCAGTGGTGTTGGGCCATGTGGCCCTGCCCCATGCTGTTCCTGCTGCAACTGTTACTGCAGGATCAGATTGTGTAGCATAGCAAATACCATAACAAATTGTGTGCATGTAGCTAGCGAATACTGCAGGGCTCCACCGGATGTGTCCGGATACCAGAACTGTGACCTGAGCATCCCAAACGCATGCTCAATTATATGTCTTGCCTGTGCATCTGCCTCATTATGGTGTGAGTGTTCAGGTGTGTGTGCATTGCTGATGGGTGTCATCAGCCATGACACCAGTGGTTACCCAGCATCCCCCACTAGGAGACTGTAGGGGATGTCCATATTGGCAAAGGTGTGGTACAGCTGTGTCAGAAGCCATTTATTGGAATCATCATAACTTCCAGGGCAGACAGCACACACACATTCAATCTAATGCCCTGGCCATCACATAT
This sequence comes from Protopterus annectens, assembly GCF_019279795.1. NCBI lineage: Eukaryota > Metazoa > Chordata > Ceratodontiformes > Protopteridae > Protopterus > Protopterus annectens. The sequence goes on from NC_056733.1 coordinate 1,313,201,457, forward strand.
GGCCTAGCTGTTGGAGGGTATGCCCCTGCAGTGAATGTAGGCCCTACCCCGCTCACCGGGTGGTGCTTTGATGTGTACGTGTGTGCAGGCTATAGCACCCAGTACCCCAGGGTAGTCAGCCATGTGGTTGAAGAGATGCATATTGCTGGTCTACTAATCACGTGTGTTGAGGACATGTACATGCTCACTAGCATGTGTTGACATGGTGTCTGTGAACTGGTGCAATATTCTGGATGCAGATGCCTGTGAGATCCCCATGATATCCCCAGTTGTGCTGTGTGAGGTACCTGTGGCTAGTATACCTAGGCCAACACATACCATGGTATCCACTGTGATGGGTTTCCCTTCGGCCTGTTTGATGTGTAAGGTGTGGCAGGCACAGGTCAACAAGCCGCTGTAGGAGGTCTCTGTCCACCCCATAGTGCTCCACTATCCCCAGCTCATGTAGCCCCTGGTAAGTCACCCTGGGTCTATAAAGTCTTATGTCACCCCAGTAAGGGTTGTTCGGCAGCATACACATCCTCACTGCCCTCAGCCTCCTGCGCATGTTGGTCTATGTTGCCTGCTGCAGCCCTTCTCATTTGGTTGGATTGTGTTGTGAAATGTCCCCGCAGGTATACGCCGGTGGTGTAGAGTGTGGATGAAACCTGTGTGTATGCTGCTTGCTCACATTACAGTACTGTTCAGGTGTGGGCTGGCCATGTCATCTGCTGATTGTGCTGATCATCACCTGTTTGTGCAGCCTGTACACCCTGACTACCCCACTACTGCTTTTGTCCCTCCCAATGTCACCAGGCAGGTATAGACACACCCCTAGCTTAGGCGTGCTAAGGCAGGAGCACTCCCGAGGCACAGTTCTGCAATGTACGTACAGTATGCCTGACCCCCCCTCCCATGCTGTCAACTATATTCAAGCCCTGCACCCGGCTAACTACACACATACAGTCCAGGGATCTGCATCACAGCCTGGGGATAAATGGGATACACTATTGTCAACCTCATCTGCATAGTATAGTCTTCTAATGAATAGTTATATGACCCATACCGAACCTCCAAATTAATAACCACTGCTTAGTATCGCTCAGATCTGTACACAACTGGTAAAAGGTACATTACTATCACTATATTCGATGCCCCATGGTCTTCCCAGCCACAAAATAACTGGTGTCTACATGACTACAACCCAGGATCCTGCAGACAACAGACGATGTGCATTACCACCACGCCATGGCAGATATACATACATCCCAGGTTATCACGTACAGATCATCCGGCACAAACGTTCAATAGTGCTGATGTCCCCAGACATATATGTTTATATCTATGTCTATTTCTCTATATCTACATATATCATATATATTATATGTATACATATATATATATATATATATATATATATATATATATATATATATATATATATATATATATATATATATATATATATATAAGGGTCTACTTTACATTACCAAACCGACACTTCACCGACACACAAAACACCGACCCAAATAACCGAAAACACACAACACCGACAACTCACAAAACCGAACACAATTACACCGACACAAACAACGTAAACTACACATGATTCACAATGACATATCCACTAACCCTAACCCAAACCCTAACCCTAAGGTCCGACACTACCGCACAGTTACCCTACCCGCACCCTAACCCTAACTCACTTAACCCACCCCTACACCTAAAGACTGTCACTATCGCACACTTAACCTACCTGCACCCTAACCCTAACTCACTTAACCCACCCTAAAACATAAAGCCCGTCACTATCGCACACTCACCCTACCCGCACTCTAAACCTAACTCACTTAACCCATCCCTAAACTACAGTCCGTCACTATCACACACTTACCTTACCTGAACCCTAACTCCGACACTACCACACACTCACCTTTCCCACACCCTAACCCAAAATCCCACAATATCGCACACTTACCTGACCGCTCCTAACTCCGTCACTATCGCACACTTACCGAGTCGCGCTCACACGTTACCCTTGTCAGTCTTTTGGCTGTCAGCAAATCACCTTTTTGATCAACTTGCTTGTCGGTCTTTTCGTCTCGGTCTTCTGCGTGTCGGTGAAGTGTCGGTTCGGTAATGTAAAGGGGACCCATATATATATATATATATATATATATATATATATATATATATATATGGATTCACTTTATAATCCCGAAATTCTGAAATACCGAATTTCAGAATATCGAGATCATAAAGCCAAAACACCACAATACCGACTGCCCATAATCGCGAAATTCAAAATCCCGACACTTACATACGCACACTCACATACACACAACTGCCTCCCACACACAAAAAAAACTAACCTACTTAAATATTCTAACTCCGAGACCGCACAATCACACACACAAAGGCAATTCACACCCACACATTTCACAGCCCCATGCACACACACATCACAACCAAAACACACACTAACATACACTACAGCACATAATCTACACACTCATAGAAATTTACCTGCACTTACATCCATTCATACAGCGCAACACCAGAAGCTCCGAACCCGACACTTACATACACACACTCACATACACACAACTGCCTCCCACATACAAACAAAACTAAACTACTTAAATATTCTAACTCCGAGACCGCACAATCACACACACAAAGGCAATTCACACCCACACATTTCACAGCCCCATGCACACATTCATCACAACCAAAACACACACTAACATACACTACAGCACATAATCTACACACTCATACAAATTTACCTGCAATTACATCCATTCATACACTGCAATACCAGAAGCTCCGAACTTCTGTATTTTGAATTTCGCGCTTCTGGTGTTTCGCGATTCTGGGCATTCGGTATTCTAATTTCGGTATTCTGAAATTCGGTATTTCAGAATATCGAGATTATGAAGTGAACCCATATATATATATATATATATATATATATATGTATATATATATATATATATATATATATATATATATATATATATATATATATATATAGATATATATATATATATATATATACATACATACACACATATACATATACACACATATGTAGATATTGCATTTATATCACAACAGCGGACCACATGACAGCAAAGCATTAAACAGGAATGAAAAGGAAACTACATGTGCCACCTGCATCATGTAGTGTTGTTACTATCAAGGCATGTGTGCTTTTTTGCATCACATGGGTTAGACTGTATTAAGGGTAAGAGTAGAGCTGCTGACATTTACTCACCAGACCTATTGGCAAATGTATGTGTTGACAACCCAGTGTCTTGGCAGAATATGCGGGCTGTGGACACTATATAGGTCAGCAACAAAACACACTGAACACATCCTGCAGCTAGCCACCCACAGATACCAACACATAGGGTATAACTGCCAAACACACACACCTGCCATGCCTTGGAATCGAGCACCTACCTGTCTATTCTACCATGCTACAACATTACGCAGTAACAGAATGCGCTACCAAGTTTCAGCATCACAGCACTCCCAGAGGCATACGTCTGGGTGGGTGACATCATCAGCAAAGGCAAAGATGCCGATACGGAGTGTACGGAGAGTAAGTTGTCTAAAAACATTATTCTGTTCCCAGCCACCTGGAAACAAACACACACACACACACACACACACACACACACACACACACACACACACACACACACACACAGACAGCAGGGCTGGGATTAGAACATAGAATGTACTACCTGACTACCTTATCACACTACAGCATTACACAGTTACAGAACATGCTACTACGTTTACTGGAACACAGCTCTCCCAGAGGTATACTTCTAGGTAGGTGACATCATCAGCAAAGGCAAAGACGCCGATAGGGAATGTATGGAGAGTGAGCAGTCTAAAAGCATTATGCTGTCCTCAGGCAGCTGGAAACACACACTTGGCAGGGCTGGGATTTGCACATATTCCTAATTACCTTATTACACTACAGCATTACGCAGTTACAGAACGTGCTACTGAGATTACTGGAACACAGCACTCCCACAGGCATACGTCTAGGTGGATGACATCATCAGCAAGAGCAAAGACGCCGATAGGGAATGTATGGAGAGTGAGCCGTCTAAAAAGCATTACTCTGTCCCCAGGCAGCTGGAAACACACACACACTTGGCAGGTCTGGCATTTGAACATACACCTAACTACCTTATCACACTACAGCATTACACAGTTACTGAACGTGCTACCGAGATTATGGGAGCAAAGCACTCCCACAGGCATACTTCTAGGTGGATGACATCATCAGCAAAGGCAAAGACGCCAATAGGGAATGTATGGAGAGTGAGCAGTCTAAAAGCATTATTCTGTCCCCAGGCAGCTGGAAACACACACTTGGCAGGGCTGGGAGTCAAACATACACCTAACTACCTTATTACACTACAGCATTACACAGTTACAGAATGCGCTGCCGAGATTACTGGAGCACAGTACTCCCAGAGGCATATTTCTAGGTGGATGACATCATCAGCAAAGGCAAGGACACCGTTAGGGAATGCATGGAGAGTGAGCAGTCTAAAAGCATTACTCTGTTCCCAGGCAGCTGGAAACACACAGACACATACTTCGCAGGGCTGGGAGTTGAACATGCACCTAACTACCTTATTACACTACAGCATTTCGCAGTTACAGAATGTGCTACCGAGTTTATTGGAGCACAACACTCCCAGAGGCATACTTCTAGGTGGATGGACATCATCAGCAAAGGCAAAGACACCGTTAGGGAATGTATGGAGAGTGAGCAGTCTAAAAGCATTACTCTGTCCCCAGGCAGCTAGAAACACACTTGACAGGGCTGGGAGTCAAGCATACAACTAACTACCTTATCACACTACAGCATTTTGTAGTTACAGAATGCGCTACCAAGATTATTGGAATACAGCACTCCCAGAGGCATACTTCTAGGTGGATGACATCATCAGCAAAGGCACTGTTAGGGAATGTATGGAGAGTGAGCAGTCTAAAAGCATTACTCTGTCCCCAGGCAGCTGGAAACACACAGACACACACTTGGCAGGGCTGAGACTCAATCATACACCTAACTACCCTATCACACTACAGCATTATGCAGTTACAGAACACGCTACCAAGATTACTGGAACACAGCACTCCCAGAGGCATACTTCTAGGTGGATGACATAATCAGCAAAGGCAAAGACGCCGATAGGGAATGTATGGAGAGTGAGCAGTCTAAAAGCATTACTCTGTCCCCAGGCAGCGGGAAACACACAGACACACACAAACTTGGCAGGGCTGGGAGTCGAACATACACCTAATTACCTTGTCAGACTACAGCATTTCGCAGTTACAGAACGCACTACTGACATTACTGGAATGCAGCACTACCAGAGGCATACTTCTAGGTGGATGACATCATCAGCAAAGGCAAAGACTCCGATAGGGAATGTATGGAGAGTGAGCAGTCTAAAAGCATATTACTGTCCCAAGGTAGATGGAGATAAACACATGGCAGTGGTGTGAGCGGGACAACTGCCTATCTATGGAGCACTATTACAACACTACATAGATACGAGATGTGCCACAGACAGTACACCCTTCAAGACAGTCAACCAGTGTGTTCAATGTAGGAATCCATCCTGACTTGGGGTATGGACATCTGTTGCCTGGATGACCACTATCGCTATACAGGATTTCAATGGACATGCCCATACACAGAGGCACATAACCGACACAAGGTGTCACTGGGCATGCTCACACACTTAGTAGCACATGTCCATTTGGAATGTACTGTGTGTCCATCTACACAACGGCGTACTGGGCATGCTCACACACTTAGTAGTAGCGAAGGGCTGTCTTGTATGCACATGGATTCTAAACACGGAAGGGTACAGTGTGTCGATAGCGAACATTGTTAGCATGAACGCTGCACTACATATATCTGACACCGGTCGTCAGTGCTAGATGTGTAGCATTCGTAATCACAGCTGACAATCTAGATCCAACAATGGGGAATACGGACATCTCTACAGTGAGGAACACCTGGCACATGGCACAGTTGTGCACAATAGCACTACCACTGTATACCTCAGATACAGACATGTGGGCCATAAGACCGTGACGGACCGCTCCAGGTGTTAGTGTCCCCACGTACATGAAGGCCACTCACATGTACTGACCAGTACACACTCAAGAGCCATCACAGATGTCTCAGGTGCAGATCACAGTGGTAAATGTCGCATTCTACTATGTAGCCCTCAGACATCACCATGTCCTTGGACCAGCAACACACATCCATACATTACTACAACGCCATGTTACTCATGACCAGTGGACTGTACATAATTCTACAGCAATTGTGCAGACTACACATGTACTGACACGGTTCCATCATGTGCTATGCAATGCAATGATACCACTGTTCATAACCAGGTCGGCTCTACACATAACAGGGGCCCTGGGTCTTATACAGCTGTAACAGATGACTGTTGCTGTACACCAAAAAACACTCATGTTTGGATATGACATACATGTAATTGCCGTGGATATGTACATGGCCCACACACACACACACACACACACACACACACACACACACACACACACACACACACAAAACACATATGTACATAGCATAGCTTTTGCTGTCCTCCATGCAGACAAGTGGCTACAGCAATCACACGCATGCACATGGAAGGTAGGTCCATGGCTGTTGAATGCTAACAGTACATAAGGTAGCAATGTTGACTGAGGTAACATTCCCTCTGTACTAGTTACCCATGACAACCATCATATCATACAACAGTCCATGTTTCATGTATGTCATCACGTATGTCCACCAATTGCAATGCATACAAACATGGCTACATGACAGGAATGTAGGATCAACACACATGTACATGTAGTGGTGTGCATTCAGCTACCATGCATGTGCAGTAGCTGATGTATGCAGTTCATCTGTGTCTAACTACAACATGCAGTTGCAATGCAGCCCCATCATTGACACCTGTATATGGTGAAATACTGACAGTACGGTAGGATGTACATCAGGTATGGATGGATGTGTGTACATAAAGTGGTGGTCCACCTTTGCAGATGGATGTTTGCTGAAGACAGCTTACAGGCGTGTCACAAGCTGTCCTACCATAACATGTGCAAACAATGCACTATATTACTGTTACTTGAAGGTGAAGACATACAACCTACACAGCGGTCAGGGTGTTACTGACTGTAAATCACTTGACACCTGTAACGCTTACGTCCTCCCATGTGCATATAGCAGCACAATTGCCGAAGGTAGCATTGGTACACAAAATGCGGCCAATACTGCTGCATGTCTGTCAGACATATCATCATATAGCAGGTGTATGATTCACAGTACTGCCATGTGTGTTTGCTTGTGTAACCATATATGCCACGTATGGTGGGGAACACATCCCAATTGTTACACACCCCTGTACACTGTTGTAGAGATCTGTACATACTGCAGTGTAGAAAGCAAGACATAGGCAGGGTGGTGTGTGAATCACACACATGTCAGCTATCTGTATGTGAATGACATTTGTGGACTCCACAGTGTGTGTGTGTGTGTGTGTGTGTGTGTGTGTGTGTGTGTGTGTGTGTGTGTGTGTATGTGTGTCTGTGTGTGTATGTATGTATGGCTGTCTGGTGCATGGAGTGAGGGTGTATGCTACCATACAAAACAGACAGGAACCCTAACCCCTCATGGTGATGCAGTCTACTACCCTGTTGATGCCATCAGTCTCAGCCTTACTGGCTACCTGTACATGTTCATTCTCTGTGTCGCGTCATGTGGGTGCACAGTACTGAGAAGGTGATTACCACATAGGTGGGGGTCCTCACCTCAACACTATCGAGTCTGCATTATAGTGTCATTGACCCCGTGAGTGTGGGCATGTTACTGTGTGTTTCTGTGTATGTCTGTGCGTGTTCTCATCCTGTAATGTGACAGTGTATTACTGCTACGCAGTGAGGCCTCATGCTATCAACTGGCCTCTAACCTTGACATCAGCCAGACCGCTGTGTAAACCCCCCTGCACCATATCACTGTACCTGTGATGTGACCCGGTATGGATGTGACGTCTCTAGCCACTGTAGCCTATTAAACAACTCACATGCTTCTGGATCAGTAGATGTGTGGACATCTGTGGAATGGTAGCCTTTCTAACAGTGAGGTTGAGGCTACATATAGCATGCTGGTATTGCCATACATGCCTGTGAGTACTCCACATTTACACATGGGAAACTGTAAACACTGCTTCTTATTGGCACATGCATTTAGACCTTAAGGAGGGAAGCAGGGCATCATTACCAACATGCTGTTACTGTTGTTACCAAGACACATACTGTGAACATACAACAGTGCACTCTAACTGCAAACACTGTAACATAATGGCACATGCAATTAGACCTTAAGGAGGGAAGCAGGGCATAATTACCAACATGCTGTTACTGTTGTTACCAAGACACATACTGTGAACATATAACAATGCATTTTAAACCTGTACTACATGGTATGTCTGGTGCGTGTCAACAGTACACAACAAATGTAATATACACTTATCTCACTATTTTGTTCAACATGTACATCAGACCATATGAGCATGTCCCTGCACCAATGGTGTGGATGACATGGATGTGGCACAGGCATCATCATATGCACAGGGTGATAATGTTTGCCAGGGGCATAGGCTGCACCAGTGGATGACATCATGTGTGTGGGTTAGGGCCAGTGATCTGATTGGACATGTGTGGCTGTTATGCATGTGGGTGTTGCGGTGCCCTACAGATGTTTCTGCTGTGTGCATGTATGTGTGCAAACAGTTCTGCCATGTGTCCGGCCTACACAGGGGTATTATTGACAGCTCCAGATTGCACAGACCAGGGTGTACAGCTCACTGTGTCTGGCCATGGCCATGTGACCTGTGCCTGCCAGGGGTTGCATGGGCACTACCAGGCAGAGGTACAGATTGGCTACTGTCTGATGACACATATCCACTGGAACCGTGTCCCTGCTGGGAACGTCCAGGGCCACGTCCACATGGCCTGCTGTGTCCTGGTGTGGACAGCGCAACACCAGCTGCACTGCTACTGCTACCGGCACTGTGGGAGTGGGCATGCGAGGTAGCTCATTCACGTTGACCTGCACCATGTGGTGTAGCTGGCCTACGTCCATGTGGCCTACGCCTAACTCCTACCAGATATTCCAGCACAGACAGCTCACATTCGCGGATTGCCATGCCACGGTTAAGGATTCCAACCATGTCACCCAATCGCCTGTCCAGAACGTCAGCAATCTGCTGTTGAGCATTTGCCATTGCCTGGATGTTGTTGTTTAAAGAACAGATAGCAGCCCTCTGAAGCCTCTGCCCTTCTCTGTTCTGCCATTCAGCATGTGCCTGTGCCACCATTACAGTCTGAAACATGCATCTGGTGACACCAGCTGCTGCGGTCTGTCCTGCAGGTGCATGTCTGTCAGAGGTCCTCCTATGAGCAGCACTGGCCACATGCCTGTGTGGCACATCTGTAGTCATTACACTGACACCATGGTGTGAAGACACACCTTCTGTAGCCATCACACGTTCCTGTTCCAAGCTAACACACGCTGCCTGTCCTTCCTCTATGGCCACTGGTAATGGAGTATGTGTTGGCATGAGAACTGTGTGCGGGGAAGAGGGGGACATAGCTGGAATGGCAACCATTGGCACAGATTCAGCCCCTGACAACCCTGCCTGTACTTCATGCATATGTTCATCATTGCTAGAGTCTGTGGGGGCACTAACATCAGATGGACCGCAGGAGGGTAACGCACCTACATCACCTGTGAATGCAAAGAAAGACTCTACATTACAATAGACACACAGACAGACAGAGACACAGACACACAGACAGACACACAGGCAGAGACACAGACACACAGAAGCACAGACAAACAGACACACAGACACAGAGACAGACACACAGACACAGATACACAGACACACAGACAGACACAAAGGCAGAGACACAGACACACAGAAGCACAGACAAACAGACACACAGACACAGAGACAGACACACAGACACAGAGACACAGAGACAGACACACAGACACAGAGACAGAACAGACACAGAGACAGACACACATACACAGAGACAGACACACACAGAGACAGTCATACACAGAGACAGACACAGACACACAGACACACAGACACAGAGACAGACACACAGACACAGAGACAGACACACACAGAGACAGACACACACAGAGACAGACACAGATACACAGAGACAGACACACACACAGACACAGACACACAGAGGCAGAGACAGACACACAGACACAGACACACAGACACAGAGACACAGACACAGACACAGAGACAGACCATGCATGTGATTTGACAGATGGCATGCAGCATGCATGTGATACAGCAGACGGCATGCAGCTCAGACATTAATAGTGATAGTTAACATACATCCCTGGGTTGCACACAACAGCAAGCAGGTGTCATATCAGAAGCCATGCAGTTCATACAATCATGGAAGTAAGCATGCATCCCTGTGATACACCATGTGGACCAGCACAGGTTAACAGTACACATGGTTGATGTGACCTTGACATTAACATGTAGTATGACATGTAATCTGCTGACGTGTGCATTGACATGCATACATGTCTGACACAATGGTGTCCTGACACATGTACAGTGGTGTAATGGGTATCACATTGCAGTGTTGTCTGTATGCCCTACAGATAGAATGCACTTTTAGCAGATGTGCACGAGCATTGAAGGGTAGTATGAGGCATCTACATTGCTATACAGTGTGAAGTACAGACACTGTGCCATTGCATGGCATCATGAGGTGTCTATATTGCTATACAGTGTGGAATACACACACAGTGCATAGCCATGACTGCGTGCATACACATTACATAACTACTGTGGATTGTGACCCACGTCGCTGAGGTGTATACACACTAAACCATGCTGTGTCATGTGACAGGTCACTGGAAGACCTACGGATGACACCCCTGCACAACTACTAAAATGTTTTAGCTGCCTGGCAACCATGTCCACACATGGCAGACTTGTCAATACACCATGTCCCACATGACATTTATGTACCACACACACAAGGTGCACGGCTGACAGTGATGTCCAACAGCAGCAAGGGAAATGTACGGTATCTGTGGCCTGATGTGGTGTCTATGTCTGTGGAAGCTGTACAGGTGACTACTGTCATGCTATGACACAGTCATGATGTTCAACACATCTTATATGGTCAAATTAAGTGGCACCTCCACAAGCTGTGCACAGGCTTTTAGGATGTCCAGTGTTCCACATCACCTATATAACCATTCAACAAAGGCTATAGTTGGACCATGTGTGGACAATGTGCAACAGGGTGTATACACATCACATCTACTGTGTGTTGCTACATGTCTCTGGCCATCCTCCATGGCCATGTGTGAACATGTATTGACCAAATGTTTGTGATGGCCGTCTATCTCACGTCTGTGTTGTCCCATATGACATACACTCATAGATGTCAGATACATCACTGGCCACAGGGTTATGCAGACAAAGGGTTGTATGTTTGGTATGTGGGTATGTATTATGGGATAGTGAGACAATATTGCAGCAGGAACACTACATGTCTGGGACATGTCAGATAGCACATCACAATGTGTGCACCCATTGCAGGGGCATATTCCACAATGGTGAATCCTGTGGGCTGCCCATATCCCAGCTCACTGTGTGGTACTGTTTGTGTACCAGACATGTGTTGTTCCAATGTATAGTACAAATTCCTACATTGAACAACACCTCCATCGTTGTATGCATAGCTGTCCACACATCTAGCAATGACAGATACTGTGGTTTCATGTCGGTGTTTCATTTAGTTTGTATATATTGCACATGGGTAGACAGTGTGATTGATGACAGATGCGACTTGTATATCATGACTGGACCATACATTATGTGTACATGTGTTAACTGGCCACATGGTGAATAGAGCTATGCATTAACATGCCTGATACTGATAACTGTCTCACCTGCAACGGACTGATGTCTGTGCGGCACGCCAGAGGTACCTGTATAGGGGTGACACAACAGTTTGAACATTATCCATGACTGTATGACAGCTACAGGGTGCACTGTGCATGTTAACACATTCGCCTGTACAATAGCATATAGTATGCACATGTGTGCATACACAGGGTGGCATACTATAGTATGCGGCATGTGTGTAAACATACCTTGCATATGATGTTACATTGCATATTGTACAGTGACACATGCAACTAAATGGGATATAATAGTTATCTGTGCAGTAGTGACTTACCAGGCAACTCCAGGCTCAGTGGTTGGGAGACACCCACCTCCACGATGGCAGCTAGTGTTTGTGGATGCTGTTCTGAGGGTGTCCCCAGGCTGGCCAGTAGCTCCTCGGTAGGTGTGAGTGTGGGCTGGGTTGGTGGCCCACCACCTGTTCTACCTTGTTCCCTGGCAATTGCATTGGCACGCTGTTTTACATGTCGTATCAGGTCTATGCAGTGTCTGCGCACCTGCTGGTAGGTGCGGTTATGGCCACCCACATCATTAACCTTCCTGCAAAGTTCCTGTCACAGGTCGTCATGCTGCTGGTCATGCTGTGGCACATGGCTGAACAACACCTCATAGTTATCATGGAGTAATGGTATGAGGGCATCATCCTCCAGGCTGCTATATGCTGGCAGGCGTGAATGAGGCATTATCTGGAAGACATAATGATGGAGACAGGTCACAGTATCACAGAGATGTACAGAGATACAGCTGCACATACATTTGTATTAAATCTAATACATATGAACAGTTATCTTTGCAAATCGTCATGACACTGACATGACTGACATGTTTGTGTCACACACATGTAACACCCATTGTGCATTGGATATCATCACCATATATGTGTGTCACCTCATTACATTGCTCATACTCCATGTGAATGCTGTCTTGATGTGGGCATGTCTGTTTGCCTGTACAGGTGTTCTTACCTATCAGCGCATGCCTAGATGTGTCCACAGTAATGCTGTTGACCTTGATGCTGTGTATATTGTCACATATCAACACATACACTGCCTTAACGGACATGAGCAGTGACAATGCAGACATGCGCACGGAAACCTTTACATGCATGTGTTTTGCCATATACATCTACACGGCACTGTACAGCAGTTCAACTTCCTGCCACGTAACTCCTGTGTTGCACATGTGATACACATGGGACAATGGCTAGCTGGACATTATTCGCAAGGATGGTTATCAACTATAGTGTGTACGGGCAAGGTTTTCTAGCTGTATCCGACAGCCATTTTGCCACCACCAGGTGCATCAGTGCCACATTACTGATCCAGACAGTTAATGATACATCTACCATGCGGTCATCGCACCATGTATGACAAAGATGACATGTGCAGCTTTGATGGACAAGGTTGCATGGTATGGCAGGAGTATGTAACATGTATGGCACAGTGATCTGTCCAGCATGTGGTGATCCTTGTAGTAGGAAGATGGCTGTCTATGATGTATGGCTTTCAGTGTTGCACATATCTTTATGCAAGGTAGCCAGCATGCTGCATAGTGGAGGTGAGGATTGTGAAGGCTGGTGTCACCCATCCACGCATGGCCAATACCACTTAAAGGTGATATGTGATCCGATATTGCTCACCCGAGTGCTGAGTATGCCTGTCCAATGATCTCCATGCTCATGGATGGCACCCTGTAATGACATGGGTGCCTCATATGACTACCTAATAGGCGTGGAGACGTCACCACCTCAGGGAGGTGAACTGCACAGCGCCATCCCTTACACACAGTGTCCATAATGTTGATCGCTGCCTAGGTGGTAGTTAATGGGTACAGGGTTATTCACCTAGCAGTGACAATGCTATTAGCAGCTGTCAGATTGTGCACATATGTCATGCATCTCACCCACAAAGCCCATTCTGTATGTTGTCCACAACACTGAGACAGCTATTGCTCCTAGGTCATGGCCATTCACATCCTTACATACGCAGATGCCTCCCATTTGTCTGCATGGTATGGGCTACAATGAGGGGGGATTACAAAACATTAACCCTGTTTTACTGTAGCTGCCACTGATGTGATATGCACATGTCACTCAGACACCTTTTGTAGTGTTGCTTCTGTCAACAGGCCACTAGTAGAACACTCCTGTGACATACGAAGGTACATCTAGTATACTCAGTGTAGCTGGAACACAGTATGGGTGATGATGTCCTATGACCTGTAACAGGTATGCTATGCAGTGTGAAATCATCCGTACTGTCATCTGTACTGCTAACATCTACGTTGATAAAGGTTCATAGACTTGCAGACAACACTCAGCAGGGTAATAGTGCAGTGCCTCCAATTATGACTGGCGTCTCCACTTGTGGGTTGCAGTGGGTTTATATTATCCAACAGTTCACAAACACATACCAACACCAAAGCCAGTAATTCTTCTTTATTACGATCTGGTACCTCGGCCTTTCGCCTTCAAAGGATCATAAGTACAATGTGCTACCAACAGTATTTATACATAAAAATCATGTTGATTAGCACTAATTATTCTATTAATTCAATTAACTAATTCATCAATCAAGTCTTAAAGTGATCACATAGCATTTTTTTCTTGTTTTTCTAAAATGCCTTCAAGTTATATATCAAAGTGCACATAGTGTATAATTATGATATAAAATTTAATACAAATTAATATCAAAACCATAATCAACAATTTTATCCTACCTATCAAAAGTATTAATAATAATGTCTTATAATTATTAATATTACTCATTAAGTACTTAATTCCAAATTTAATCCATAAGGCTTTAATGTGTTATATTTCAAAATCATTCTAGTTTCTAATTCAAGTAATTTTTGAATATAAATTCCCCCACTTTCAGAACAAAATGGTTTACCCAAAATACAAAACCTCAAACTATCTGGGCAACCATTATGTTTTCGCATCCTGGAACATTTAAGAGACATAAGAAATCAGAGTGAAACTAGTCCCGTGGCTAAACATTTCTTGGAAAACATAATGGTTGCCCAGATAGTTTGAGGTTTTGTATTTTGGGTAAACCATTTTGTTCTGAAAGTGGGAGAATTTATATTAAAAAATTACTTGAATTAGAAACTAGAATGATTTTGAAATATAACACTTTAAAGCCTTATGGATTAAATTTGGAATTAAGTACTTAATGAGTAATATTAATAATTATAAGACATTATTATTAATACTTTTGATAGGTAGGATAAAATTGTTGATTATGGTTTTGATATTAATTTGTATTAAATTTTATATCATAATTATACACTATGTGCACTTTGATATATGACTTGAAGGCGTTTTAGAAAAACAAGAAAAAAATGCTATGTGATCACTTTAAGACTTGATTGATGAATTAGTTCATTGAATTAATAGAATAATTAGTGCTAATCAACATGATTTTTATGTATAAATACTGTTGGTAGCACATTGTACTTATGATCCTTTGAAGACGAAAGGCCGAGGTACCAGATCGTAATAAAGAGGAATTACTGGCTTTGGTGTTGGTATGTGTTTGTGAACTGTGAACTGATTTTCGTGAGTGTATTTGGATTATATTATCCAACACCCTATTTGTATTGCATATTCATGCTCAGCACTTGTTCAGAACATGTAAGCACTTCATGAGCTACTAATTACTATAGCACCCATTCCAACTCATTTTCTACAAGTACACTGCTTGTCCTTACATTTCCAGCTTGCTTACAGTACAACAGCTGTCGTACACACGTACCTCACATATCTTGTGAGACATGGTTGAATATACAGGCATGTCCAAGTGTCACTTACCAGTGTTATTGCCTGTCTATATGATGAATATGGCACACATGAGGCAATAGAGCAATTGTCTCATGTACACAGTCAATGCTCACCTCCCAACATACGACACTACAGCCTGTGGGAGATGCGCATATGTAGCCATGCTGGGGGTAATGCTCTCTCCAACCCAGACTGAACCTGACACTCATGTGAGGATGTTAAACATTTGCAACACACCCCACTCATCACATAGTCTCACTAGATCTCCACCACCACAGGCCATACATAGTATGACTACGACATATGCAGAACCTCTCCATACTCTCTGTGTAGGCAACAGAGGCAGCCCCCATCACCAAACACAACACCAATTACTTAAAGCCCACAGACTCATGTGTGCCCATCAACTACAGCCAATAGGGTGTTATAACATACCCAACACACCAGTCATAGGTGACTCTGTAGGCGGTCACACTGATGTCCCACTCAGCAGGCTACACAAGGCAATAGTCGCTTACATCTGGCTGTCAGGTAACAGGATCCGCAACACAACGTATGCACCCATGCCACACCTCACCAGGTACAATTTGACTGTCATTCTCCATGTTAGTGTGACTGCCCTGTGATGTAACTTCCTGGACTACATGTACAGGGCCATGCAATAGCTCTCCGATCTTGTAGCCCAGAAGGTATGGCCCAAGCCCTGAGAAGCATTCTGCATTCATCCAGACTGATACCACTGTACAACGACTGAATGTTTCACTTCAACAGTTGCCTATGCTTCTGCAGTCATTTCACAGGCATCCAGTATCTGTCTGCTTTGAATGACATGGTCAACAAAACACGATGCTTTGGCACAGATGACCTGCACCTGTTGGCCCTGGGATTACAGATAACATGTAAGGCTCTTGATGCTCCTGTACTGCCTGTCTTGGACAGTTTCCAATAACATATTCACCACCAGAACAGGAACAGGCAAGCAAAACCTGGGGTAATGTTACTCAATGCTTGACATCTTCATCTTTAACGCACTCAGCCGAGGCACTCCTTATAATGGACCACTTCGATATCTCTGCAGTGGCTGGGACCTGCCTGTAGGCTCTGGAGAGCACACCTGCACTGACAGGTTATACGCAGGCCACACCTTTCAGTCATGTAACCAGGACCGGAACACCCACGGCGGAGGTGTGTCCATATTTCACAAGGATGTACACACCTCCAGGCTGGTTACTTAGCACAATGCATCAGAGGTGATTCACGTGCAACTAACTGTGGCCAGAACCGCTATACACATTGTAACTTGCTACAGATTCCACACCATACCCCACGGTTACCGGCCCTCATTTCTTGGTGTACTGGACAGTAGGGTTCAGACAGGAACTACTGATGTGAGACTGACACTACCCCACACTTAACTGGGAAACCTACTCATGTACCGACACATTAGGCCAATGCTTTCTGGGATTCATAACCTCCACTCAGCTGGATCAACCCATACACATCACCACCATGGCCAACAATATCCTAGACATGGACATTACCAACATGTGACTGGTGTTCCACACCTGGGGTTATCCCCTCGTTGGTAGTTTCCGAATGTATGCTAATCACCCTTGTTATCCACATCCCGGCACCACACCCTTCACGGAATACACAGTACAAGATTTCTACAAGGCCTACTTCAGATGTCTTGTGACAGCGGTAGTAAACGTCATGACACCTGTGCAGATGGACAATGTACTTACAAATGCTGAAACATACACCAGTGCACTTCATTAGCACTTACACGACTGCATGGATCATGCTATCCCAAACAGAGCCATGATGGTACCGACCAGATAACGGACGCCACTCTGGGGTCCAGTTCCATGGACATAATGTACAACAAAAGGTGGAGGCTGTTGCAAAGTGGAGGACAATCCCATGGGTGGGGTAGCTCACTGGTCAGCCTCAGTAGGAATCCAGGATCCCTTATCACATCCTCCAAAGCTAGCTACATAAACATTACTGCGACACATTCCAAGGACTACCACAAAGCATTATGGAGGTATGTCAGTACTTGATGGCAGTACCCACATCTGCTCTGACATACGACGGTTAGGCAGGAACATTACAGAACCGACTGATATTGGCAACATCCTGGCAGATAGGTTCAATGCTAACTTTACACCCTCTCACTCCCTACAGGGCCAAAATCTATACAAGAACAATGCAGAGTCCCTGTGGTCACAACTACGCAGTTCCAACCTGCACTCTCTAATGCCTGGAATGCAGACTCCATGTGACCATCCAACATCCCAGGCTGCGATTTACACAAACCTCAGAACGACATGGCTCCCCACTTGGCCACCAGATTCACTAATAGCCTTGTATCAGACATTGTGGCCCCTGAATGGTACACAGCAACAGTTATCACACTCCACACAGGTGGTGACACAATGAACCAGAGGGACTATTGCCCTATACGCCTGACTGGACTGTTCTGCAAGGCTATGGGGCACATCATCGTGGAAGTCATTCACAGAGACATTGGTGGGCTCCAGACCTTTGATGCCACCCAGGTTGGATTTGTTAGGGGCAGACCATGGCTCCTACACCTGGTGGAGTCCTTTGATACAGTTACCAGGGTAGTTGATGACTGTAAGGGGGTCCACGCAGCCTACATTGTCCTCTCATTGGCTTTCAGCCAGTATATTGACAACATACACATCCACCTGCACATTGACCCCTATGTCTCGAGATGTTATGCAAAGTGGCTCACGGACAGGACCCACACAATGAGGGTAGCATACCATAGTACCTACTGTAATTCAGTTACACTTGGCGTACCACAGTCCTTGGTCATAGGACCCCTCATGTTCGGTATATGATTCCCTAAGGTACAGGCTAGCACAGAGGGACTTTCCCTGAATAGGTTTCCAGACAACTGCAAACAAGGAGCCATGATTAATCCACCAGCTGATACAGACACCCTCCATAAGGGTGTCACTGTGACGGATACCTGGTGTTGATAACATGGCCTCAAGCTGTATGACACAAGGAGCATAGACATCCCCTTTGGATTACACCACTCACCCACTGACTATCACATAGGTGGTAGTCCCCTATATACATGTGACATTATACGGGATCTTAGTACACACGTATATAGCACTCACTCCTTTGATAACCATATTGCCAATGTGGCGTGGATATCCTTCTACGTGGCCACCCTTATCTGTAATGGGTTTGTAGCTGGAACAATGGCACCCATTGTACCTCTATACTCCTGTTGTATGACACACATTCAAGGGTACAACACCCATTTTGGGGTGTATCTTACAGAACAGCAATGGCTTTACATACCACAACATTAACACACCATGAGGATTATTGACCTCTGAAGCATGACGTATGTGGCACAATTACAGACACCACAACTGTACACATTTGCATACTGCATACTCAGGGGTGACCTCTGCTGAACATACAGGGCCCATGTCCACAACAATATTGATGGATATACTCCACATAAGCAACATAAGCAAAAGCCACTGAGAACAACATGCTCATGGATATGTACACAAATGCAATGATGAGTGGGAAGTGCTTGAGGGATACGTTCCTGATCCAGACACTCACCATGCTTTGGAACATGATTCCTATGTACATCAAGCAGGGACACTCACTAGCACTCTTCATGAGATACCTCGATGGGTGGATGGGAGACACACATGTATGCCAGGGATCACTCCAGTGGCTGTACTGTACACAGGTGCATGTAACACATGGCTCTGCTGTTCACAGACACAGGACAGAACCTAGGGAGGTGCCGCCAGTGAAAACACTGTAGTTGGGCTTACAAATGGACTTGGCCAGACAGCATAGTACCTAACTATGAACCTATGAAGCTATTACATGTCCTTTGTGCATGGATGATTGAGTAGCTATTCCATTTCAATTAGCTATCATGCTGTTACAGTGTCCCGTGACTACAAGCCATATGTATCCTGTTATTGTGTATTGTACATGCCAATAGACATACCTTTTGTTTGCATGATATAACAGTTATGCTGTGTAAAATATCTGACATATCTACCTACAATACTGTACATTACACATATTTTAAACATTATCCCATAATGCAAAGCATACTTGCACAGCAGGACCACCTTAGGCATGTTATTCTTGTTATATGCCCATACACATGCCTACTGTGACAGTATATCAACATATACTATCCCCTGCTATGGCACGTACTTGTTGGACAAACCCTACCACTGACGGCGGGTGGTGTGGAATTGTGTTTAAAGCCCTCATGTAGCATCCCTTGTGGTGTATGAGATGTTTACCTTGTGGCCCACAGCAGGACACACAATTTCTATAAGCGTTACTATGCTCAACAAGACATCACTACATAATACCTTTTCCCACTTTATGCATTGCGTACACTTTAATTAATGCAAAACTGGCTCTACATACACTAACATACTGAGTGTTCTACATACCTTGTTAGCATTCTGAGTCTTCATAAATATCTCTCTTACACCTTTACTGTTTAAACAGTTCTATGGTATGAGCATACGGTTTGAATGTATGGCAAGGCATCCTGAAATACATAGATACCTGTAACGTGGTATCCTGCCGCCAATTGGTGTTCCTGAGTAAATTATTACATGCACATAGCTGTGCAGCTACTCCATTCACCAATTACATGGCAACAGTGGGGTATAATTGAATTCTCCACTTGGGCGTTGCCCTTTTGCCCTACCTTCAGGGAGACTGCCTGTATTTGTATGTATGTGTTTTGTTGTGAGGAATTGCAACTGCTATTTGGAGAGACACGGATATTTTGAATTCATGTCCCCCGTGGATTGTGTGTGATGGCTAGAGTATGTGGTTCTACATGTGAGTGTACCTGTCATCTCAGCCGTCTGATAAGGGACTATTGCAAACAAAACCTGTAACATCGCCGTCTGTTCCATTATACAACAGCTACAAATTCACATGGCACCATTACAAATGTGTCTCTCACAAGGTATATTAATGCTTCTGCAGATGTAATTGAGTGAGTGGATGTTTGTGATGTTATTACAGTCTGTATTGCAATTGTTTCGGGTGTGGGGGAGATGTAGGTGGGTGTACATAGCATGTACAGTTTTGTGGGGACTGCATTGCTACATATTCCATATATGTGTGTGGGCTCCTTCCCTAATTGAAGACCTATCATTTAGTAGACTAAAACTATGGTTGTCGCAGGCTTATACATTGAGCCATTGTTAATTGGTTCCTATATAGCATGCAGGTGAGGTTGATACTTCAATACCTCCGGAAATACATCGATATGTAAGGGAATGTTACTAAATGACAGCTGATTCGTGTATTTCTGTCACAGATATTTGCACTCATTGCAGTTGTGTTGGTGACTGAACCTCTTTGGCATGGGTTGCCACCTTTTCAAATGGCCATAGTGGGACATTTGCAGGACACACATCGGTGTTTACAGCCAACACATACTCACAGTCAGTACACATGATAGAATGTACTTTTATCCTAAATACACATTTATTCTTGTAACTCTTTAGCTACTTATCATGTTTCATGTAACATTTATGTATTTTAGATACAGGAATAACTATTTAATGCAACTATTACATAATATATGGGACATAATTATGTCCTACAATCTCGGATATTTGCCCTTTTTAATATTTGTTGTCAGGACACAACTGCCCAGGGAGGGGCTGTTGCTCTTAAAGTGGGTCAGGTGGTAACCGTATGCCTACGGCCAGCTATGACCACACCTACCATAATGATCTACCTCTGAGTTAGCACTAACAGACACACGATGCAAACACACACACACACACACACACACACACACACACACACACACACACACATTACAGTCTCACGGAAACACACACGGCATCCTCAACACACACTTACACAGACTACAGCAATCACAAACACAGTTGAACACAGTACCTACCTGGACCGCAGCACCGGCAGTGATAACTAAATGTCCCTTAACATCGTGATAATATTACTTGCGGTTCTAGTGTTCTGGTACTGTGGTCTTTTGGTCTTTAAGCCTCATGATTACATATGTCGGTATGTGAAACATTCGATAGTTGGCAGTATCCTATTTATTTGTACCTCCATGGTTGTGCACATGTCGTTGACCTATCTGTATATTTGCAGATATAGGTGAATCCGTATATATTGACATATATCTCTCTATCACCCTTTCTATATCTATTTTATATATATATATATATATATATATATATAGAGAGAGAGAGAGAGAGAGAGTGAGAGGGAGAACACACCTTTTGTTGTGTACATGGCGGTGTATACTGTTTCCTGGACTCCGCACGTTTGTGTTTTAACCTGTCACAATACACACCTGCCATTGGTACATCTCGGGTAGCTTAGTGTTAGGTGATTGTGTACATGATTACGTGTTCTACTCCTGGCAGTGGTTGTTTTACCCTTCAGAGCAGGCACTATTAGTACAGGGGTGAATGATGCTAGTTTCACCTGTTCTGGACATCATTGACCGTGATCTGCATGCTATTCAGCAAAGCTTAGCCCTGTTTCGCGCATATCCATATAGTCATGTTTAAACAATGCTTACCAGAACTTGCCAATGCATAAACCCGCTGACATGTGCTAAACCTGATCTGATGACCTGCATCCAACATCCATTATTTGTGCCTTGGGAGATTACATAACGTCCCTTGCAGGACATAGAACCGGGAACATGCACAACAGTCAGTGCATTTACCACTTGGGCATCTGGGATTTGTACACCTGTTATGGTGTTTTGTATGTGGACTGTACTATGGCTGTTACTCCATACTGCAATCAAATGTGTAACTCAGTTAGTTGACATATGGATTAGACCTATTAATGGTATGTCCAAGTGATGTTTAATGGATGTGCTCCAGCATTGGGAATGTATGTCACAGTGAGCCACACACTATAATGTGCTACACCTTCACACAACCATGGGTGGAGCATGCTGGGGTGACAGATACCTGTCATGGGTACTCCGCATGCATTGCCACTACATCCCTGATTACATTATATGGAGCTCCTCATTAACACACCAGGGAATCCATGCAGAGTGTGTGGGGAACAGTGATTACACACATGGATCCCACAATTGGCTCTGCTCCACTGAGGGACATTTGGTTAATTGATGTGGTGGCGACAGCAAACACAGTTTGCCTCGGTTGATGAATGTCCTCTGACAATCGGGCATGTACCTACCGATGTATCTAGGAACCTATACATACAGTATCAACATATGCTGTTAGGTGCGTGTACTGTTCAGGTGTTGACATTCCTTGTTCCAATAGCTGTTGTGTGTGCAATGGTTGAGGGCTGCCTATGTAGGATTCACACAGTAGGCCACCTATACATTACAATTTACAGGTGGTCGTGTGTGTGTGCCATCTAGTTTACTGTGTGTGCAGGTGGAGAGGTGTGTCAGTCTGTAGGAGCCTACACTGTCAGTGCATGTGCTATACGTTCCCTCTTTGCCAAGTTGTGGGCATATTGGGCACACCTCCGTCTGCCTACTGGGCTGGCACAGGGTGTTCGTGGTCTGAATCCCTCTGTGCCTGTGATGGCCATGGCAATTGCTGTGGGCTGTGAGGGCCTTCACCATTATGTCCCTGCTGCAGCTGTTTCCGCAGGATCATATTATGTAGCATGGCACATACTATGAAGATGTGGGCACACGTGCCTGAACAGTACTGCAAGGCTCCACCAGATATGTCCAAGCAATGGAACCATGATTTCAGCATACCAAGCACACACTCTATGATGATTCTGGTTTGTGAGTGTGCCTCATGATGGCGTTCTTGCATGGGTGTGTGTGCATTTCTTATGGGAGACATCATCCATGGCTCCAGTGCATAGCCAGCATCCCCCACAAGGTGGCCATGTGGGATGTCCCCCCTGACAAATACTTGACACAGCTGTGAGGCATGCCAGATGTGGGAGTCATGGTAGCTTCCAGGGCTGCCAGCACACACATCCATGATAATGCCCTGGGCATTGCACATGACCTGGCAGTTGATGGAGTGGTATCCCTTGCAGTTTATGTAATGCCTACCATGCTCACCGGGTGGTGACTTGATATGTATGTGCGTGCTGTCTATCGCACCCAGTACCTCTGGGTGGTGTGCCACATGGTGGAAGAGACGCATATTGGTGGCCAACTCCTCCTGAGTTCGGGGGAAGTATATATGCTCACTGGCATGTGGTACATGGAATCCAGGAACTGGTGTAGTACCCTGGATGCTGATGCCTGTGAGATCCCCATTATATCTCCAGTTGGCCTTTGAAAGGTACCTGTGTCTAGTATTCTCAAGCTTACACATACCTTCGTGTCCACTGGGATGGGTTCCCCTCTGTTGTTTCTGAATCTCAGACGTGGCCGGCACAACTCAACTATTTGCTGTAAGATGTCCCTGTCCACCCTGTAATCCTCTACTATCTCCAGATCATGTAGCCCCTGGTAGGTTACCCTTGGTCTGAACACTCTTCTCCTCCTCCAGGACCTGCGGTGGTTGTCAGCTTCATCCTCCACAACACCTTCAGTCTCTAACACATGGTGATGAATCACAACTATGGCAGCTCCCAACATGTACATTGTAAAAATTCCCTGTCTGTTTACACCAATGGTGCAGTGTTTGGGAATACACAGGTGTGTGTGAGGTGCCTTCACACTTTATATTATTGTGCTTTGAACACTGATGATGTCATAGGGTGTGTATGTACAATCGGAGCTACAGGGTATCTTATGTGTTTTACCACAGGTACTACTATTGTGGTGCCTTTGGTGTTGAATTACATTCAGCTGCCATGGATTACCTCTTGCCCTTCCCTTAACATTTATTAACGTTTCCCCTCCCATTTTCTGGCATGCATCCAGCAGCCTGCTTTCTTTTGTACTTTCCAAAACCTGGCTTATCTTGCGAAATGTGTTCTATGGCCGATCTATTGCAGGTTTGCTTTGCTCTGCTATGACAGTTCTCTTTTCTTTGCAATCCGACACCTCCCCTATCCTGTTCTGCAGGTTGCTGCAAGCAGACTTGTTAGCTGCCGTCGATTGCCCACTGTAAGTTAATAGGTGTTAATTGCTCAGTTGTACTCCAATTACCCTACTGCGGCATTTCCTTATTTTCTTCCCCTAACCTTCCTGTTTGAGCTATGGTGCGTGGCGCGTGCGTCCGCTTACCGGGTTTCGGGCACGGTTTCATCCATGTACACATGTGCTTTCGGGCAACATATGTGCTCTCAGCTAAACGATGCTATGCCTACATTCCCACCCTATCCTGCAGCTTTGCTTAGCAACGGGCAGCCCAGATTTGCATTGCTCCAATGTGCTTACAGCTACGGTGGCACATCCCACTGCTGATGTCATGTATACCTCCAAACCACTCCTCAGTGTTGTAGCGCTCCACCGTATGGTACATCTTTAGTCCGGCGGGACGTTTGCGATTCACTATTACTTGCCTCATTTGCATAGCATTGACTACTAATTCATAGTTACCATGCCGAATATTGTCACAGACCCTTAGCAACCCTTGCAGCTTGGTTGTGGTGTACCATGCATACCATTGAGTATTATGGTGAAATCATGATTTGTATTACATTGCGATTTTATGACATTTGTATATATTTTCCTTGTGTTCCCATTTGCGCACACATGCCCTGCGGTTGTACTTTGCGTTACTGTGGACATGACATTAAATGTTGTTTTTTAGGTGTTGTGCATCTTTTCTTATGCCATTGGCTGTATATTTAGCCATTGGCATATGTTAACTTTGTAATACATGAGTCTGGTCCGCTTTCATAGCTCCGATGTTCTGTTTGGCAAAATGTAAACCGTTTTTTTTTTTTTTGGTTTACATTTCTGTGGGCTTACGTTATGCCTGCACCACTTAATGAATCACTATGTACCTTCATTTGCATGGTGCAGTACTGAGCATGGGGTGATTAGCATACCTGAGCCGAGGGCTGCGCACATCTGGAGTACTAAGGTAGTGCACGTGGAATTGGATCGTACCTGAATCGCTCGGCAGCCATATTTGGCATTATACCGCCTATGCTACGCCTGCACCTGGCGCAAGCTTCATGGATCCTGGGGGTAGTCTGTGACTCTTCCAATGGGATATCACAAACTCGTATAACAGCACTAAAATCAAATGAGTATTCTGAACACTAAAAATGGCTTAAAACATAAGATTAGAGTTTGTTGCAGAAGTGATATGTTTTCATAAAGAAAAGAGAGACTCGTCTGTCTGTTTTAAGCATTTAAATGTGCAATTGGTATTGGTAGAGAGAAGAGAAGGTCTAGGTTGCATCGACATGCACATTTCCCGAACTGCCCCGATCCATCGACCCATGTAAGACTTAATAAGTCTTACTTGGAGGCTGCAGCTGATCGGTATGATAAAGCATGACCATGAATATTCATGAGGGCAACAAACCAACCGTTTTAACTACACGAATCGAAAGGTGAGCAGCTAAGCACCGCCACTCCAGTAAAAATCCACCCCCCAGTAGTGTAGTAGTGTCAACAATGTCAGAGTTCAAGCAACAAAGTTTGACTAAACACCACACCACTCCGAATAACAAACCACCCTCACACACCAAAACCCCCATCACTTTTTTTTTAAAAAACAATTTAAGGACCGTGCCAACCAGGGCACCGTAGGGCACCGAGGAGCAATGTAGAGCAAAGTTGCTTAAATGCAGCCACACCCACGAGCCTGTCTGGACAGCATGAAAATAAAATGAATGACAAGGTTCGAACCCAGGACTCTATGCATCAGAAGCAAAGTACAGATCCACTAAGCCATGACAACATAGGGGGAAACATCCACTGTTAGCATTCATATACTTACGAATGATAGTTTAACCATTACTAAGCAGGTCTGCAGTCAGCTGAGAATTTTACAAAATGGCCAATCACAAAAAAGTGCAGGAAATGCGGCAAATTTAAGCCACACAGGCAGGAATACACGCCATAACTGATTGTAGCTCACATCTGCAGTTAGAATGTCTGGTGTCGGAGAGGGAACACACTTCCGAGCACAATGTTGGAGCATCGAGGAGTCCAAATACATGGTTTGGCTCCTTGTCCATCTTCACGAGTCAAGACTCCTGCAGGGCCAGTTCCAAGGGATGGAGTACAAGGCAGAGGCTTGGAACCGGTTAGCTCGTGACTTCACCAGTGCCACAGGAGTTCCTCGGACTGGTGAGCAGGTCCGTCACCACCATGCAGACCTGAAGAGATGAAAGCAGGACCACCTGAACTAGTGAATACAGGAGGCCCATGGGATGCGGGATGCCCCACAACTGAGTATGTAGCCATGGAATGCAGTATGTAAGAATTGATAATGGAGTATGTATAACGGATAGGTATGTCTCAATATCCCCTCATTTACTTTACAGCTGCAGGTGACTGTGCTATGAATCAGCAAGCCTATGCTGATAGGCTGCTAAGGCTGCACCACCAGGCAGGTTAGTGATTATTCTGCATGTATTGTTATATAAAATATGGGAGAGAGCATGAAAGAAAGTGTTGTCCTCCAATAATACAGCCATAAATTGCCTGAATAAGTCCTCTGCATGTACTGTCAGATAAAAACGTCAGAGAGGCAGAAAAAGAGTGTAGAAACCCATTAAGAAAGGTAACATATGTCTGGAATAATATCTCTGCAGGCACTGTCATATAAAATAAGTGAGTGACCCTGAAAAAAGAGTGTGCTAACCTATTAATAAAGGTATAATATGCCTTGAACATGTCTGTCATATACACTGTTAAAACAAATAAAGGAGTGAGCCTGTGGAAAAGTGTGTAATGTCATTAATAAAGGTCTAAAACCCAGAGTGTGTCTGTGTCACAGAGTCCGAAATGTTGTTGTACCCTTGCATTATACAAACAGTACTATTTGAAAAGGTACTGGCAACCCAGAGTTGTGCAGTCCCATATAAAGTGAGTGATGGAAGTGCTAGTAGCTGTGAAACATATATACAGTCCACAACAGTCAGTTACTGGCTGGCATGAATAAGTAAAATTGGCACATGTGTAGCATGTATATTTTCCCCAAAAATGTGAGTGTGTGTCAAGAAATGCAGGGTTCTGTATAAATCGAAGTGAAAATGTCATGTGAAACATCCCAGATATGTAGATAAAGAAATATAAATGCAATCAAAAAATATGTAGCAGTAACATCTGCATCCTGGACAGTTGGTTTGTCAGATATAGGTCAGGCATATATTGAACTAGCCAAACCCATTACACAACTTAATGTATGGTGGCAAGTGTAATAATACATGTAGGGGATATACACTTGCAGTCACTAGGAATGTAGTGTAGATGAAAAGGTCATTAAACGATGTTAACTAAGGTATTTTCTACACCCTACTGTATGTGCATAAACCATGCAATTCCTCACCTCAATGGGTATGTGTAATCTTAAATATTTGTTGGGACTTATGTCCTATTGTTCTATAAATATTTGCATTCACATTGATGCATGTGCCCTGTCTGAACACCACATTCATGGTGGCCTGTTGCTACCAAACATCCCTGCATGCTGTTGGAATAACCACTGTGGTTCAATATATGCATGTGTTATGCTTGCTGTTCAACTGTTGTACCCTTGATGTGTTGGGTTAATGGGAATATTATTGCATGCTGTTACAACTAATCTGGAATGCTGTTTTGCTTATGTTGTAATTAAACACACCTAATCACAGAATGTATGGGAAGGCCGGTCCCACCGGACCCACCTGTCCCTCCTCAGCCGGCGAGTGCACCTGGCACCAGCAGGTCTGGTGCCCATCCCGGGCTCCCCTCCTCCGTTGGTCCTGTGCAATCTTCAGGTGGAAGCACTGCAGGGGATGGGGCTCGTCCCCCCGTGCAAGCATGGGCAGAGAAGGGCCACCTGTCACCCTTCAAAGGGTCCATGTTGTGGTGCATAGGGAGATCCAGTGTTCAGTCGCTGATCCCCTATGCCAGCTTGAGGTGAGAGTGGTGCTTCTCACAGGTGAGCCTGCCCATCCTACACAGCCCCCAGCACAGCCACCCTCGGGGCTGTGAAGGTGTAGTGGTGACTGCCCATGGGTGGGGATCTCAGTTCCACTGTTACCATCTGTGGGCTCATGGGCTTGCGATTTCCAAACAACCTTCCCCGTCAATTGTGTTCACTCACCCCATGTGTCAAATTCCACCCCTGTATGCATCTTGTTTGTCTTGTCTGTTTGCCTCCCCAACCTACTTCCCCAAATATACCTACATCTCCTACCTCACATTCCACTCTCACCTGAAAAAAAATTAAAAAAAAGGGCAAGCTGTTCCCACAAAAAAAAATACGCCCCATACATAGCTGCCCATTTCACACACATGTCCACTGGACATGTAAACTGATAATTATAATTGGCACTACAACATACTCTGTTGTCCTCACCCCTCTCTCAGAGGTGGAAGGTTGTAAATTTCACATCAAATTACGAACATATGCACAGCTGTTGCTGGTAAAGAAATGGGCAGCTGTGGGCCTTCCCTACACCCTTCCTGCACATCCCAGCTGGTTTCCCTACTGTCTTTCCCTCTTTGTGCCCCCTTTTTTACCACTTTCCTATCTCCCCATTTTCTTTTCTTTCAAAGAAATTAGCGCGGGGGTTAGCGGGAGTAAGCACTTTTAAGCAGTAGTTAACGGGGGTGTGTGAGTGTGAGCTTGTGTGCGCTTAGCTAAGCATCGCTAAGCGTCGCACAAACCCATGCAAACCCGCTTACAACTGCTTAAAAGTGCCTTAGTCACTCTGTATGACAGGGCCCTTGTATTGCTCAGCAGCAAAATAAAATACACCTGTCAGTCTCGAACCCCAGACCTTGGGCTCACCAGTCTGCATGAAGTACCACTACACCCAGCAGATATGCAATAACTTGGTGCTGAAAGAAATATATCATGCATTACAATGAGTGAATGTAAAGGGAGAATATGATTGGCATAACACAAATCATGTTCTGTGGCCCTTAACCAGCAACTGTTGTGGAATTGCATGACATGACTGTGAAAAGAGAACCAGCCATGTTGGTAGGGAATAATGTTACAGTAGCACCGTACAAACCCCACACAGTATCAGAGCAGGATAAACACTGGCATATTTGAATAGGTCAGAGGCCAGACCACCCAACTGTGACTGGTTTACAGGGATATCCCTGATTTGCAAACAAATGTTAGCTGTGCCCCTCAGACTCCCTGTGAAATGTAGTAGCAGTAGGCAGAAAGGTGGGAAATCCCACTTAATCATAAATGTCAATAAGTGAGAGTAGACACTGCTTGCACGTCAGAAAAGGTGTAGTAATACATATGTTCAGAATCCAGATATGAGACATATACCAACCTTCTGACTAAGACAGCAGTGTCCACAGCAAACAAGTATGGTCCCCACCTTGCAAAACTGAAAGGGCTATGCCTACCTAACCTATCATTTTATAGCAGTGTCCTGAAATCACAGTGAGAACTGCAATTACTGCACATCAGGCTGCATGCAATTACTAAATGGTGGGCACCAATTGGTGCAGAGGCCATCATATGCACATGTGCAGATACCTAGAAAAGCAACCTGTATCTGCTGTCCACACATGCAATAATATCATTGCACCAACTGGGAGAGAGAGAGTGTGAGCGAGAGAGACAGACAGACAGACAGACAGACAGACGGATACAAACAGGCAGTAGGAGACAGACACTGAAAACAAACAGCAACACACAGAGAAAACCAAAACCAAATAATATATATATATATATACAACACGTACAACAGACGGAGGTGAGGAATACAAAGGTAAGGTATGTAACAGATATGTATTTGCTGACATCCGAAAGATGTGTCTGAAGGGCACCCTACATACTGTGAATCATCCATATGTGGCAGCAGTCCGTATTTATATGTACATGCACATTTGCATTGGGCAAGGGACGTACTGCAACTGTTAGTAAAGGCTGGACATATGTATGTTGTTGAAGGCTGCTATGTGCACATATGTATGTAGGTTGTAGTGTGTGGCATTGCAGACAGCAAGCAGTGCCGGTATATGTCATGTGGTGATTAAACGCTGTGGGACTGAGCTACAGGCAGTGAGGCCTGCTACAGCTATATCGCCTGAGGACAGCAGATTGCATTCTGAACAACATTGTGCAATAGTATTACATAACCGTATGTCTCACAACTGTTGCATAATAGACATCCCCACCATGAAAGGTGGGCAGTATATGTGCCTATATGTGCAGTTATATGTACAGCAATGGATGTTTAGATGTATGTGTATATATACACATATATATATATATATATATATATATATATATATATATGTGTGTGTGTGTGTGTGTGTGTGTGGGTGTGTAGATATATATATAGATATATACATATATACATATATATAGATATATAGAAATACAGATATATAGAATTATAGATATATAGATCTATATATAGATATATACATATATACATATAAAGATATATATATATATATATATATATATATATATATATATATATATATATATATATGTGGGTATATATGGATAAATATAGATATATATGGATATATATATGGATATATTTAGATATATATAGATATATATATATATATATATATATATATATATATATATATATATATATATATATATATATATATATAGATATGTATGGATATGTATAGACATGGATAGATATGGATAGATATGTATATATATGGATAGATATGTATAGATATGTATATATGTATGTGTGTATATATATATATATATATATATATATATATATATATATATATATATATATATATATATATACAGAGAGAGAGAAAGAGAGAGGGAGACACGGGGTCATATGTACTGCAACAGGTGCTTGTTGTCCAAGGCATGGACTAATCACCAGTGTTGATACTGCAGTGCCATACCCCATTCCAAAACACCTTATGCAGTAACTGCCACATAGGTGGTAGCCTGCCTAACACTGAAGTTGTCAGAAGGGAACACGGGACACAGGTGGGCAGTAGGCTCCCCTTTGATAATCACAGTGCCACAGTAGTCATGTAATCTGTCTACGTGGTACGTGTCATCACAAAAGGTGTGTCATTTAGGGAAATATAGGTCGGTGTTCCCCTCTACTCATCACAATGCCCCATGTGGGATGTACCTCACATGACAACTACAGCAAGTGGAAATGCCACAGACATAACTAACAGCTCTGATTGTCAATGTAGCATTGTTTACACCACTGTTAGGTCTGAGTATGTATTGTCCTCCCATGTGCCACTTGGCTGAAGTGTAATGTGTTGCCAGCATATGTTAGTGAGTGGACAGTACGTGTGTGATGTGTGCAGTACAGATTAGCAAGTGTACATCTGTGAACATGGTGGGTGTGCACTGTCTGCATGTACGTGCATAGTGGA
Organism: Protopterus annectens; assembly: GCF_019279795.1. Taxonomy (NCBI): domain Eukaryota; kingdom Metazoa; phylum Chordata; order Ceratodontiformes; family Protopteridae; genus Protopterus; species Protopterus annectens. The sequence continues at coordinate 1,313,233,801 of NC_056733.1, forward strand.
CCCATGGGACGTGTGGCATACCCGGTCATACACATTGTTAACATCTCATAGTATCTTTGATTGGCCAGTATGCATTCTACTACAGTTATGTACTAACATGGGTAGACATGTGTGTATGACATGGGTTGACACTATGCTGTGGGTGATACCGTTAATATCTGTCAATGATTTGCGGTCTGGTAGTATACACAACCTCAACAGCATGACTATAAGCAATCATTGGATGATGTCCTGACAAATGACACACAGTCGTAGGGAACTCAGTAACAGTTGGATCCTTCTGGTACTACACTATAACACTAACCAGTGGTAATGACCACCACCCATTCCTGTGACCACACCTGTTTGGCATATAGCCCCCTTAGGTACATGCAAACATATTAGGAATGTGTCCATCCAAATCTGGAAATGCATGCATTGGCCTACAATGCATTCCCTGGATGGGATGCATATCCTACACAAGGGTATCATACAGACAGATACCTGTTGTCTGATACATGCTGTATAGCAGTAAGCCGACTATGGCATAGTCATCCTCATGTACTATACATACTATCCCATCAGTACCACACAGGTGGTAGCCCTCAACATGTATGTTGGGTACCAATGTGTACATACAGCCTCATGTTATGTCATGTGTCAGTTGGTATCCACATATCCATAGGTAGTGTGGAGTCCCAAGGTGTATCACATAAGACATTAGAGGCCTGAATGCATATCCACAAGGCAGTTGTACACCTATAAAGACTGTCCATTATTGACAGTCATTGTTGTGTATGAACATGTCTGACATATACCCCAGGCATATATCCTCACTCACATTACTCTTAAGTAACTGTCATTGGTGTGTGTGGCACAGATGACCTTGGCCAAAGAACACGACAGTGGATGGCCTTGTCACATACATACATATGTGACCTACGATCTGAAAAGCAGCGGCACAACCTGTCAATGGAAACAAATGTATTCGTGTAGTAAGTAGGCTTCACACCTATGTACTGGCTGAGGGGACATGTACACATATATATTTGCCACGCAGATACATGATGTGTGCAATGCACTTACTGTTGTAATCATAATATGTCATACCATAATAAAAGCAAAACCTACACCCCACTGACACACACACAGTCAGCATTGGCAGGATTCAAACCCCTACCTAACTATGTTATGATACTAGAAAGAGATGCATTAACATGGCACGCTACTTGCTTTATTGGGTGGTTTCCCTTCTCCATCTGTATTTGTAGGATGGTGACATCATCAGTCTTTCCAAGGAGGAATGTACCTCTTTTAGTGTGTTTTCCCAGTCTCCAAAAAGGGCACTCCTTTCAAAGGCAATTGCTCACACAGTCAGCGTTTGCAGGATCCAAATCCCTAACTAACAATGTTATGATACTAGAGAGCGATGCATTAACACGGCATGTTATTTGCTTTATTGGGTGGTTTCTCTTCTCCGTCTGTATTTGTAGGATGGTGACATCATCAGTCTTTACAAAGGGGAATGTACCTCTTTTAGTGTGTTTTCCCAGTCTCCAAAAAAGGGCACTCCTTTCAAAGACAATTGTACACATACACCCCCCACACACCCAGAGTTTGCAGGATCCAAACGTCTACTTAATTATGTTATGATACTAGAGAGCCATGCATTAACATGGCACACTATTTGCTTTACTGGGTGGATTCTCTTCTCCGTCTGTATTTGTAGGATAGTGACATTATCAGTCTTTCCAAAGAGGAATGTACCTCTTTTAGTGTGTTTTCACAGTCTCCAAAAAGGGCACTCCTTTCAAAGACAATTGCACACATACACACACACCCCACACACACACAGTCAGCGTTTGCAGTATCCAAACCCCTACCTAACTATGTTATGATACAAGAGAGTGATGCATTAACATGGCTAACTATTTGCTTTAGTGGGTGGTTTCTCTTCTCCTGCTATATTTGTAGGATGGTGACATCATCAGTCTTTACAAAGAGGAATGTACCTCTTTTAGTGTGTTTTCCCAGTCTCCAAAAAGGGCACTCCTTTCAAAGTCAATTGTACACATACACCCCCCACACACCCAGAGTTTGCAGGATCCAAACCTCTACTTAATTATGTTATGATACTAGAGAGCCATGCATTAACACGTCGTGCTATTTGCTTTACTGGCTGGCTTTCTTTCTCCTGCTGTATTTGTAGGATGGTGACATCATCAGACTTTCCAAAGAGGAATGTACCTCTTTTAGTGAGTTTTCCCAGTCTCCAAAAAGGGAACATCTTTCAAAGGAAACTGCACACATACACCCCCCCCACACACACACTGTTTTCAGGAGTCAAACCCCTACCTACCGATGTTATGATACTAGAGAGAGATGCATTAACACGGCACACTATTTGCTTTATTGGCTGGTTTCCCTTCTCCTGCTGTATTTATAAGATGGTGACATCATCAGACTGGACATAGTGATGTGTGTACACTTTGTTTTATGCCATTCCAGGAATGGTCCATGTGGGTCAGCAGGTGTCAACAGCTTGAACAAGACTTCATAATCCTTACCTTGTGTGATCTATCTGTGGACACATTGACATTCTGTCATATGTCAACACATATTTATGCACAGTTTGTTGGTTTTGTGGATACTACATGTGCCTGGAATGTTGATAAAGGGCTATTCAAAGTCTATGTCAGACATGTGTAGATGTGTTCATTGATGTATGTCCTGGGTGTCTGCCTTGCAAACAGTCTAGCATGTTTGGGAACCATGATCCGCACATGAACATACCACAGTTGGTAGGGTTGTGTGTATGTCAGCTTCCAATAGCTCTGTTTATGACTGCAACCATGATGGACTCCATGATCTTGCAGATCAGACTTCATAGGCATACTGGATTTGACTACCCATGGTGTGTTGTGCACCAACACTTGTGGGGAGTGCCATATGTTGCTGTGACACATTCAACGGTTCCACATCCTGTGTAGGGGGTGAGGCTCAGCTGACTGTTCAGGTGCAGGATCTGTTTGTTCTGTAGTTTGTGCATGACACATATTGGGAATCATTGTATTCCACTTGCTGCCATGCTTTTGGCAGTGGGGGTAGCTGCTCATCCATTCTACATGTGATATCTCCTGGTATGATGATATGGCCTATTGTCAGTGGGAGGTGGGTATGTACATATGGGCCTGTCTGTCAGGATGTTGGCATTGTCAGTCAGGTACAGTTGGCCCTGACTCAGGACATATATGGGTGTACATTGCTATTTATGACATAGCTGAAGGAGGTGTCATGATTCAGTCTGGACTCCTTCTCAGCTACTCTTTACAAAACACCAACGAACATGAGCACTAATCCCTGTTATACTCTTTTACACACTTAACACCCTACTGATCCTTTGTGATCAGGCTACAGAGTATGTCATCATAATATCCTGGCATGTCCAGGGGTCAGTTTTGTGTGTACTCTCCAGTCCAGCTGGTGAATATTGTGATATTGACACAATGTCACATCTGCCTCATGTACACAGACAACCCTCTCTTCCTCCCGACAAACTCAGATATATGTTTGAGCTGCACCTATAGAGACATACAGGGTGCTGAATTCTCTCGACCCATGACTTGCACAGTCTATCAGGTGGTGAAGGTAACCACACACACCACATATCAGTCTCACATATCCTCTAGTGACAGCACTCAAACCACATTATTACACATAGACATACTCGGATGCTGTAAATGTACTCTGCCTAAGCAGCAAAGACCTCCAAAGCAGACACACACACAACTGCTACCCCACTACAGTACCCACATATCACATAGTTCACAATGTTAGTGTGCCACACAGTCACTGCCCTTCGGGCTAAGCAACGCACCTAATACACTTGTAATAGGTGACACTTATTGTCAGACACACTGACGTACCACTCACCAGTCCTAACAAGGGAATAGTCATTTTGGGCTGTCTGTCGGGTACCAGGATCTGCCACATAACACAGGCAGTCAGGTCACTCCAAAGCAAGTACAGGACTGGCACCATCATTGTCCGTGCTGGTGTGTAAAACCTCAGACGTTACTCCCTGGACCACATGACACGATACATGGAGGAACACTCTGATCTTGTAGCCCAGGCCAGTATGACCCTGACCTTGTCTAGCATCTTACACCCACCAATTATGATGTCACAGTATACAGACAAAAACATATCACGTTTAACAGTTGCCTAACAAATTTGTTTCATTCATAGGGGATACAGTGTCTGTCAGCCTGTGGTGACATGCTCAACATGCCATGTAGCTTCACTATGGACAGCTTGCACCTGTCACCCTTGGACTTTTGAATGCTGGCTAAAGCTCTTGCTTCCATCATAGTGCCTTTTTTAAGCAGGGCTCAAAAGACAAACCCACCTCCATAGACATTACAGGTTAAATGAAACTAAGGGTAATGCTGCTCAACACCAGATGTGTTACCCTCATATTGCGGCCACTCAGGACTCTCCTCAGTATGGAGGATAGCGATATCTGTGCACTAACAGATGCCTGGTTCAGGCTCACTTATGCACACCAGCACTACCAGGTTATGTTTCATACCATGCTTTCTGACAACAAGACTTGGAACAGACAACACAACTAGGGGGAGTATCCATATACATCATAGATACACACACCTCCGGGTTAGTAGCACTGCACAAAGCATCACAGACCATACATATACAACTACCATTCTGCAAAACTGCCTTTCAGTTTGTTGCGTGCTACAGACCACCCTCCCAAACTCAGGAACCACACTCGGCTTTCATGGGAACTATGGAGAATATGAAGGTCTCCACAAACACCATTATATTGGGTGACTTCATATACACAAATATTGACTGGGGATACAACTCAAGCCCCAACACCCTCACCCAACAGTCGCTACAATTTTTAGACTCATATGCTATGGCACAAACAGTCAGCACAGCCACAAAGGGGAATACATATTGGACCTGATCATCACCAACATGGGGACTCTATGTTCCACACCAGCGATATACCCCTCATTGGTAAGGTCAGAACATACATGTATCTCACTGGACATACATATACCCTCCACACACCTATTCTGGGTAATCTTGGTGAACTTCTCATGAGCCAACGTCTCACTTCACCAAAGCAAGGTGGTATCCTTCAGAGACCCTGAGACAGTGGCAAATACGGCTCACACTGCTGAATCCTTTACATACACATTCTATGGACACCTAGTGGACTGCATGGATTGTGCTATCCCAAATAACAACAGGACTCACTACTCCAATGGCAGGGGACCTGTCTGGTAAACCCCAGCCATTTATAAGCTGTACAATATCAGGAAGATGCTACTACATGATAGAGCACAATCCCAGACTGGGAAGGCATCTGTGATCTGTACTAGCAGACAGCTATGATCATTCATGAACTTTTCTAAGGGCTGCTTCTACCGGACAATTGCACCAGACACGTAGGACTATCACATGGCCTTCTTCAGTTATGTCAGCAACCTGGGTGGACACTCACTAATATGCTGTGAGTTACTGCATACTGACTAAATGTACCCTCAACCCACTGGCATTGCCAACATCCTGGCAAACAGGTTCAGTGCAGATGTCTCCCCCCCATCCCCCCTAAGGAGCAACTATCCATCCCAACAGAGTATAACCTCCCTGACATCACATAGTAACAGGTGAGTGCTGCCCTCCCCAAAGTGTACATCACAGTATCAATTGGACCAGATGGTGTCCCGGCCTGCATCTTACATGAGCTTCATGACAGACGTAACCCTCACATTACATCACTGTTCAGTATCGGAGTTACTACAGGATATGTACCCAAGGAATGGCGTACAGCGACAGTGGTCCCACTCCACAGAGTTGGTGCCACAACGGACCACAGACAATATTGCCCAATAAGCCTAACTAGCCTGTTCTGCAAAGCTATGGAGCGTATTGTCATGGGACTCATACACATAGACATCGGGAACCTACAGACACTGTGTCCTACACATTTCAGCGTTATTGTAGGCAGATCTTGCCTCTTGAACCTGTTTGTATTCTTTAAACGGTTAACAGGTCCTTCGACATAGGGACAGTTGTCCACACAGCCTACCTGAAATTGTCCACACAGCCTACCTGAACCTTGCAAAACCCTTCAAGACAATAACCCACTGGGCCATTATGCATAGGCTCACTAGCATCGATATGGACACATATCTCACACGATGGATTGCTACCTGGATCAGGGATAGCACCCACATGGTCAGAATTGCAGGTGCCATGTCTGACTATACACCAGTTACACATGGCATCCCACACGGCTCGGTCCTGGGACCTCTCTTGTTCAGTATATATTTGAAATAAATAAAACACGGACAAGTGCCGAAAACAGTCCAACTACAAACAAAAAGGCACTAGAGAAGAAGAAGAGGCTCGACTCCGTAGTTGAGCTTACAACACTTTAATGTGACTCACAGTACTCCAATACACGTATCATACATAAACGCTCTATTACAGAACACAGTACGTTTTCGTTTCCTATGACTTCTTCTGATGTCTAACTGAATACATATTGGCTACACCCCTATCTTTAAATATCCTTTAAACTAATTACCTAATTGATCAATAAAACATTTAAATACTTTTTAACGAGCACTTCCATAGGGAACAAACCAAACATTTCTGCTTAACATATAAAAACAACATCTACAAACCACATTTTAAAAAACCTACCAATATTGGTATAATACCTAAAACCAACTTACATACTAAATACTATTGTGAAATACATTTAAAATACATAAATAATACAAATACAATAATTTAATACAATTTCATTATCAGTAGATGTTAGCACCATCTAGTGTTGAAATATATAATTTACCAACAAATACTAGAAAAAAGCATAGTGCCATAGCATGATATAAAATATAAAAAAAATCCATATAAACTCTACCTATTCAATAAGCACAATTCAAACTTATAATAATACATACAAATTTAATATCTACAATTTAGCTGCTCTCATTTTTAAAACTGGGGCAAGGGAAAACTGCATCGTTTAGTCCTGGGGATTTATTAGCTTCCAAGAACAATTGCCACAGCAGTTCTTTATATTCTATAGATGTTTCCCATAATCCACCCCTTATATCTTTTTCCACTACTTCTAGTACAAAAAAGTTAAAATTTGCCTCCTGACAGCTAATTTTGTGTCTGTAAAGTGCATTCTGTGTGCATTCGGTCCTAATTTCATAGTAGTGCTCATATATTCTATTTTTCAGTTTTCTTCCTGACTTTCCCACATAGAATGCATCACAATGGTCACACAACCCTATGTAAACTATACCACTAGTTTCACAATTTGCAAAACACTTACTTTGAATCAGAAAATCCCTACTTTTAATATAAGTAGTCGCTCTTGTACAAATATGTGGACACTGTGAGCATCTTCCACACTTAAATGTTCCAACTTTTCCTTCCCTTACTATATTCATACCATTTTTACCTTCCAAAATTGTCTTTAAGCTCTTACCCTTTTGGTAGGTACATTTCAGTGGCTGTGCAAACAAGCATTCAAGATCAGAAATTTCTCTAAATCTGTTCCATTCATCCTCTAGTATATTTCTAATTTTTATTGCTTCCCCACTAAAATCCAACACAAAGTTACTTTCGCCTTCATATTTGTCAACTTTTAATTCATCATTATTCCTTCTTATTCTATTCCCAAGGATAGGCTTACATTTATCATTCCTTCCTGTCCTAACCTCTTTTTCTATTGCCTCAATAAGTCTGGTTGGATAACCTCTATCTCTAAACATATTACGCAGTAATGTACACTCATCATTAAAATCTGATTCATTCGATGTCATCCTGCTACCTCTTATGAATTGCCCCTTTACTATTCCTTTTTTCTGGTGGTAGGGGTGTGCACTATTGTATGCTAAATATGAATTAGAAAAAGTATCTTTTGTATAGATTTTTGAAAATAATTCATTTTCTCCTTTTCCTATCAAAATATTTAAATATTTTAAAATATTCCTATCGCACTGGTAAGTGAATGTCAGGAAGTTGGTCGAACTTGAGATGTAGTTAAAAAAAGTATTGAATTCATCTTCTGAACCTACCCATAAAAAACACATGTCGTCCAAGAAGCGCCTATAGAATTTCCAACAGTGTTTGTACTCAGAATTAATAATGTATCTATCCTCCCAGGCTGACAAAATAATGTTGGCGTATATGGGAGCACATCTCGCCCCCATAGCTACCCCTTGGATTTGTTTAAAGAACTCACCTTCGTAATGTATATAATTGTTGCAAAGAACTAGGTCCATTAATGTTAAAATAAGATAAAAATCATTGTTACTGAATTTCGCATAATTCACTAATGCTTCTTCAAACCAGTTCATTCCTTCACTATATGGTATAGAAGAAAATAGATCCACAATATCAATTGTGATAAAAATAATATTCTTGTCAAACATATCTTGTGTTATATTCTGTAACAAATCCCATGAGTCTTTCACTACACCGTTACCCTCCATTGATAGATCTTTTAGTTTAACATCTAGCCATCTGGCCAGGGGCGGTGTAACAGAACCTTCTGAGGCTACTATAGGTCTCATTGGGGGATTTTCTGCATTTTTGTGAACCTTCAGAACTCCAAATATTGTGGGGACTTTAGGTTTTTCAACATATAGGTACTTGAAGGTTTGAATATCGATTGAACCTTCCAACAGTAAATCATTAAGGGCTAAGTATATTTTTTTGTTACCTATATTTATTTAATTCAGTGAAGCCCTAGCATATCTCTCTGTATTTTCCAATAATTCCATCATTTGGGCTTCATAAAAGATTTGGTCCATGATGACAGTGCCGCCTCCTTTGTCAGGTTTAATCACTCTTATTGACCTATCGCCCCGTATATCTCTTAATAAATTATATTCTTCCTTGATGAGATTAAATGAAATTTTATTCTTGGTAAGTTCACCCCTTAGCTTCTTTTCCATAATGGCCTCAACATTTTTTAGTTGCGGGTGTAAGGGAGGGTTAAAGGTGCTCCTTTTCCTTAACACCTCTGTTCTATGGCCATTAGAATTCTGTCCTTGGAATAAAAGTTCAAAGTTTTTCTTTCTTAAGAATAATTTTAAATCTATTAATACCTTACTAACATCAGCCTTCCTATTAGGGACAAATTTAAGTCCTTTAGAGAAGAGTGCAAAGTGTACTTCGCTAAGCTCTTTATTACTATAATTGAAGATGTTATAGCCTTTATATTTACTTACATGTCCTTGCACTATAATTGACTCTTGAGAATTGTCTTTTTCAATTATATTGGTGGTGCTATATTGATGGTGCTAACATCTACTGATAATGAAATTGTATTAAATTATTGTATTTGTATTATTTATGTATTTTAAATGTATTTCACAATAGTATTTAGTATGTAAGTTGGTTTTAGGTACTATGCCAATATTAGTAGGTTTTTTAAAATGTGGTTTGTAGATGTTGTTTTTATATGTTAAGCAGAAATGTTTGGTTTGTTCCCTATGGAAGTGCTCGTTAAAAAGTATTTAAATATTTTATTGATCAATTAGGTAATTAGTTTAAAGGATATATAAAGATAGAGGTGTAGCCAATATGTATTCAGTTACACATCAGAAGAAGTCATAGGAAACGAAAACGTACTGTGTTCTGTAATAGAGCGTTTATGTGTGATACGTGTATTGGAGTGCTGTGAGTCACATTAAAGTGTTGTAAGCTCAACTACGGAGTCGAGCCTCTTCTTCTTCTCTAGTGCCTTTTTGTTTGTAGTCAGTATATATTTGTCTGACGTACAGGCTACCACAGTGGGAATATGGCTGAACATGTTTGCACTTGACTGCAAACTGGGTGCCATGATCAAGTCTCCAGCTGCCACATGCATACTCAAACAGGGTCTCACAAAGATGGATGACTGGTGCCTGAGCCATGCCCAGCTAAATGCCATTAGTTGCATAGTCATCCCCTTTGGGAATAACAACATGCCCACACATTACCACATAGGTAGTACTCCATTACATACGGTAGGAGTTGTTAGGGGTTTGGGGACATGACTTGTTCGTACTGTCGCCTTTGACATTCACATTGCCAAAGTGGTTGGACACACCTTCTATGTGGGCCACCTTATCCCATATGGTTTCACATCTAGATCGAGTGAGGTCATTGTGCCCCTATATTCATCACAACCATGCTTGGTTACAATGCCACATTTGGGGTGTACCTTACCCGACACCTGCAGCAACTGTACTGGCCACAGAAGTTCCTCACCAAGTAGATCTATGGAATCACACAGATGCCCTGCACAGTTCGGATGCAATAACTCCAGCTCTACTCAGTCGCTTACCACCTACTCGGATATGATGTGTGCCTGTTGTTTACAGATATACCCAACCCAGATTTACTGGACATGCTCCACCTCAGGATATCCAACTCCCTTGGAGCTACACACTCCAGGGGCATATACCTCAGCACAGATGTTAATAGGACATGCTGGAGGGGCAGATTCTTATCCCAGAGCCTCCACTCACTCTAGATTGTAATCCCAGTTTCACATAGGCAGAGCCACCCACTGACCACCTACAGGAGACATCTTGATGACTGTATGTGTGATCGTATGTTTACCCCTGGGATATCTTCTGTGTCCCTGCTAGACAGAGGCACACCTGCCTAAACGTACATGGGCTATCTTGTTTGACCTACTATTCACACACACAGTGTAGTAATCTGACAGGGTTGCGAATGCCAAACACACACTGGCTAGGCTTGTACATGCCCTAGGGCAGATAGCCTAGTATCGACCTCTGAACCTATGCTAATGTTCAGGATGCACAATGTTTATTGCTGATACTGTTTGCAGGTCTTTATTGTCTTTGTTTTACCAGTTTCTATGAACAACTTTGGTATCTGCAGAACATATTTGATTATGACAGGGTTCTACTATATTATAGATGTGTCTGTTGTCATATAACTTTGTGCATAGGGTGGCTTGCTGGATAGTGACAGGTTCCTGGGTTAACACATGCAACTGCCAGATATGCGTGGCCCACTGCTGTACTCAGACATGGCCTAAGTGTGTGAGCATGCCCAGTTCAGGCTTTCCGTGTTTTGTTGCCTGACATTTGTCTCATTTATTCAAGTGTGTGAGCATGCCCAGTGTGACCTTTCATTATGTTGCTATCTGAGGTCCACTACATTTGTTGATGTGTGTGAACATGACCAATATTAACATTTATACTGTGTGTATTGGAAGTCAGGTTCTGTTCTTACTGCAGGACTCACCTTTGTGTCATAACTCGACAGGGATTATGCTGTGCCTGCAGGGTTTCCATGAGATACTTTGCATAGACCTATCAACATTCCTTCATAAAGGCTGACCACTGCAATGCTGGCATGGTTTAGTGGTTCAGTACTTTGACTATAGTGCACAGTGTCCTGCACAGTGTCACTGCTTTATGTTTTCATACTGAGCTGACCAGACTGCTTAAGGGCCAGTTAAACAAATATGACCATGTTGGCTTTTGTTAAGCTATGCCTTACTTAGACCAGGCTTGTCCGACATTGCTCAGTATTCACCAACATTGCTGGACGTTGCCCAATATTACTCAACATTGACCACAGTTGTGCTAGTTGGTGTGTGCAATTTTGTTTGCATATACTACATGGTGGTATATGCTGTTTAGCACTGCTTTATATTGCTTAACACATGGCAATCATGCCTTAGGTGGTGCTGCAGGACTGCCTATGTCGGATGCACATACTACAACTCCCTGTACATGTTTGAAAGCAGGTAGTGTCAACTTAGGTATCCCTTTTACTATATGTGCGAGTCAGAGAGAGAGGTATCATTTCCAGAATTCCTACTGAGCCAGTGTATGTGCTATGCGTTGCCTCTTTGCCAAGGCCAAAGCATACTGGGCAAGCCTCCTTCTGCCTACTGGGGCAGGCTCAGGTTGTTCCTCTTCCGAGTCACGCTCTGCCTGTGATGGCCTTGGCAATGGTGGGTGGCTGTTTGGCCCAGGCCTATGCTGGTCCTGCTGCAGCTGTTTTCACAGGATCATATTATGTAGTATAGCACATACCATGACAATTTGGGTACATGTAGTTGTAGAGTACTGCAAGGCTCCACCAGATGTGTCCAGGCAACGGAACCGTGACTTGAGCAGCCCAAACACACACTCGATTACATTACATGTTTGTGCATGTGCCTCATTATGGCATTCCAGTTCAGGTGTGTGTGCATTTCTGATGGGTGTCATCAGCCACGGCTCCAGTGCATAGCCAGTATCCCCCACTAGGTGACCATGTGGGATGTCCCCACTGGCAAATGTCTGGTACAGCTGCATCAGATGCCAGATATGGGAATCATGGTAGCTTCCAGGGCAGCCTGCACACACATTCAGTATTATGCCCTGGGCATCACACATGACCTGGCAGTTGATGGAGGGGAAGCCCTTGCGGTTGAAGTAGACCCTACTCCGCTCGCTGGCTGGTGCTTTGATGTGTATGTGTGTGCAGTCTATTGCACCCACTACCTCAGGGTATTCCACTATTTGCTGGAAGAGACGCATATTGCTGGCCAATACCTCACGGGAATTGGGGAAATATACATGATCACCGACATGTGCTGACATGGCATCCAGGAACTGGTGCAGTACCCTGGATGCTGATGCCTGTGATATCCCCATCATATCATCAGTTAGTCTCTGGAAGGCACCTGTTGCTAATATTCTTAGGCCAACACATACCTTGGTTTCCACTGGGATGGGTTCCCCTCTGTTGGTTCTGTGTGTGAGGTGTGACCTGCACAGCTCAACAATTTTCTGCAGGAGGTCTCTGTCCACTCTATAGCGCTCCACTATCAACAGCTCATGCAGCCCCTGGTAGGTTACCTGGGCCTGTACACTCTTCTCCGTCTCCTCACTGTGGGTTGTCCAGCAGCATTTCCATTGTCACCACCCTCAGCATGTTGCATATGTCAGCTTATAACAGCAATGGCAGCCTCTAACATTTCTTTGTCTCTGTAAAGCTTTTTCAGTTTTCACTTCTATTAGCTTACTGCAGTGTCTGTTGTGAGAAACATAATGGACTGTTGTTTGCAGAGTTTTACGTGCTAGGCTGGGCTGGGTTAGTGTACTGCCTGTGTAATTGCCTGATTCTAATTGTTTTCACCTGCTAGCTCTGCTAGTACTCCCTGGTAGCTTCCTACTATTTGTTGTGCTTCCTTTTTCCTTTCTGTTTCCTCAGGGGGGAGCACCGCGCACACAAGCGCAAACACATGCACAGCAGCTAACACGCGTGCACACATGCTTACACAGACTAAAACTTGCTTATTCAGGTTAAAACGCGTCCACACCAGTGCAAACGTGCTTACAACTCTTTAAATAGCCTTATACATGCTTACTCCAGCTTAAACGCGCGCACTCACACTTACACACGCGCACTCTGTCTTACTCGGGTTTACAGGCGCACACACGCATGCATGCACACTCAGCAAGAAACTATGGTGTTATCCACAGCATACACCTTCCATTTCTTGCCTTTCCCTAGCCTACCTGTTGACACACCTCTTTCCATGATGTGTAAATAACAGCAGACACATGCTATTCTGCTCCAATGAGCTTCACTTCTTTCTTACATACCCCCCTCATGATGTCACCTATCTTCTACTCTGTTACTCCCCTTATCCTACTCCTACACTCCACTGACTGTGCTCATTTGCTATGTAAACTTGCGATTCACTATCCTAACTCTCATTTACATAGGATTGCCTACTAATGCTTGGTTACATCTCTTAGACTGAGCTTCCCCCCTTAGCAACCTCTACTCGGTGGCCATGTTGTCTTCAGCCTGCCATTCCCTTGCATTGTACATTAACAATTTAAATAAGATCCACATTTGTGGGTTTTAATTTTTAGTTTTCTGGGTTTTAGAGCGCAGCCCATTTGCGTGGTGCTGCGCTACGCTTAAACATCGGAAATCAGAGGAAAAAAATTATTTTTATTTTCATATTGCATCAGGAAACATTTCCAACAGCCGTATATTTGGCCATTGGCATGCTTCCTGCACTGGATGCAACCTTTATATGGAGCTGTCACAGCTCTGTTTTGCTATTTGCAGAACAGTATTCAGTTGTCAACTGAGTACATTTCTGCAAATAACACTGCTCTTACTCGGACAGGTTTGGGTTTCCTGAATCGCAAATCTACCTCATTTGCATGCCTTTCGCCTGCAATTGAGGTAACTTGCATATCCCAGCCCTGTCCGTGTAAGAGCCATTTTAGGAGCTCTCTTGCACGCCCCTGCAGGCTGTTCCTGGATAGCTCGTCGGACATGATGACTGCATGGAGTCTTACTCTACTCTAAGACTCCGTGCAAGCCTTCGTGAATCCGGCCCCTGCTTTCCTTATGTGTTTAATAAAAACATTATTCCATAGTATAAAAACAAAATTATAAGATATTTACTTTAACATTTAATCTGTCTTTACTATATTCCTTGTTTTGCACATGCCATACATAAAATGCCATTGTCCTTCATTTGTGGTATATTTTATACAAGGTTACACAATTTTATACAAGGTTACACAACAGTCAGCCAACAGAATCCATCAATACACTATATTTAACATGTTGTCTGTTTAATTTTCATTTTTGCAACTAGGTGAGCCAAGGGCAATCACAGGTCCCACTTTAGAGAATACCTTGAAGCTCAAAGAAAACAAGTGGCTATTTACAGAACACCCTTTGTAAGAGGAATCTGATGGAATACAAATCCAGGGCTTTAATAATCATTACTTAACCATTAAGCTGTGTTGGCTCCTTTTGAATGCAATGAAGAATAGCTCAAAGTCAGTTAATAATTAAAACATAAAATTACAAAAAAGATGCCTAGGTATGAATTTACACAATTGTATAGCTGTTCCATAAATTAAGATTTAATTGAAACATGCTGGCAGAACTTTTTCAGTTATTGGAATTAACATTTAATCTGAAGTAGAAAGCTTATTGCTTCTAGCAATGCAACAAAATAGTTACCTTTTGTTCATTCACAACTGTTGCTTGAGAGCAGATGGCTTGCATTCTATGCATCACTGGATTACAATTCCAGGAGCCTTGCATGAAAAAAAAAAAAAACTTTTCAGCATATATCAATCTGTGATTAAATTTTAATGTAGCTGACGATGTGTTTATTTTTTTCTAAAAGAAAGTACAAACTAATTAACATTTCAGAAATAACACATGCAACAAATGTATACATGTGTGCCCTGCCCACACACACACACACATACACAAAACACATGCGCATATTCACTCTTGCACAAATGTGTCTGTATATTTTGTTAGAGGAGGCTTAGTTAGGCAGCAATGTATGTGCTGATTCTGAAAGTTACAGGTCCCTTTGCCAGTACCCTACCCTACTATTTCCCAAATACATAGATAGATAGGTAGACAAATAGATAGAAGTGTGTGTGTGTGTGTGTGTGTGTGTGTGTATGTGTTTGTGTGCATGTACATCTATATGTGTGTGTATTTTATATATGTATATATATATATATATATATATATATATATATATATATATATATATAATGTGTGTGTGAATATATATATATATATATATATATATATATATATATATATATATATATATATATATATATATATATATATATATATATGTATATATATATATATATATATATATATATATATATATATATAGCTTCATTATCCTTGGTCAAACCCTTTTTTGGACAACTCACAGAATATTGACAAAAACATGCTGAAACATAATTCATCTGCTGCAAAGGAGCAGTGATAGAAAAATAGACCTACCCTTTCCCTAGAGGACCCATTTTAAAACCCACTCTGGAGTCTGGATGATCCATGATTTAATCAGTTTTGGTTGGGATTTTGTGTGTTAGTGAAAAGTTTGATATATACACACACACACACACACACACACACATATATATATATATATATATATATATAATATGATATGATATATATGTGTCATTGGAAGAGCTATTTTTTAAGTTAAGATGCACATTAAGGTTTGGGGCAGGGTTAGCGTTAGCACACACTACTAAGGTGAGTAGGGGTCTTCAATACTATTCCAGAGGTTAGATGAGGAAGAGCATCTCTTAAGCTGTTTAAATAGGAAATTTTATTAAATCTGAGACTAAATATTCAGCAATTGAATGTTTAGCTTGTTCATTAAATGGACTCTAGGATGTTTAAGATACTACCTTTGCTTAAAAAATTTCCCCTTGTTAGTGACCATGCCCCACAAAAATGGGCAAGGTCAAACATTGCTCCCTATAACTCTTCTACTATAGGATACAACATCATCCTGGTCTTAACTGCCACAATGTGGATGGTCTGACAAGGGCCTACAGAGTATACAGGGCCTGAAGCTAATGGTTTCAATCAGGGTGAGTGAAATGTAATATAGTGTGAGGTTTCCACCTGGATAGGGTATATTTATATATTTGAAAATCTATGTCTTTGTATTTGGAAGTATTTTTCGATGTTATTGATAATAATACTGAATATGATAGTTATTCCTTTAAGCCGGAATACCTGATATTATTGTGAATGGTCTTCAGATGCTAGTCTGAGGCTATTTAAAGCAGTGGCTGGATAGTCCACGTCAGATATCACAGAGAGAAATTCCAGAGAAGTCTGGATGAATTTTGTAAAGTAAAGAAGAGCTGGAGATCAGAGTATCAGCTTTCAAGAAAATGAGTTGGAAGGACAGGTTTGCCATAGGAAAGTCCTGGTAATCACTTAGGCACCTGACCAGAGAACAGACACTGGATGTATTGCGTTAATATTCAGCACCAACGCTACTGTAAGATTTTGTATCATAAAGGCACCTTAAGTGTTATACAGACCACAGATATTTATTTTGTTGTAAAGACTGCAGATGCTAAAACTCAGCCCTGGATTTTTAATGTGTGTAAATAAAACTGGTCATACTAAAATACTCAACATGTCAGTTGAATTATTTTTACATTATATCCGTTTCTATGTGTATGAGTATGTGTGAGAGAGAGAGAGTGTGTGTGTGTGTGTGTGTGTGTGTGTGTGTGTGTGTGTGTGTGTGTGTGTGTGTGTGCGTGTGTGTGTGTGTGTGTGTGTAACTGTGTATGTGTATATTTACGCGCGCGCGTGTGTGTGTGTGTGTGTGTGTGTGTGTGTGTGTGTGTGTGTGTGTGTGTGCGTGTTTATGTATGCTGACTTGACCTTTTATGTTTTCTTTTCTTTTTTTTTTGAATATCTATATATTTATGACCATGACTTCAATATTTTTTTTTGTCTAGAATAACAATGTGACACTGTTTTCTTGATGATTATTTTTTATTATGGAAAGGTGAGATAAATGAACCCTTAGCATTTTTAAATATTTGAATAACAATCATCTTAGGATCACCTTCACTGCAAACTGTAGTTCAGTACTGATGTTTTAGATATCAAGAAAACCAAGTTAATAGTTGCCACAGTAAAAACTTCCCTTTATCAAAAGCCTTACTCAAGAAATGCCCTTTTGTCAACTTGGAGCTCTCATCAAAGTTTTATGAAATATAATATCCACACTTGAAGGTTTCTAAGATTCTTCAGAATTTGTAGAAAAAACAATTTCAGATATATACCAGGAAATTCCTTTATAGAGGACATAGCTCAGTAGCTCAGTAATAGTAACTAAAGTGAAAATGCAATCTAAGAGCACACTGAGGAGGAAATGTTACAATATAAACAAAGAGATGAAATACAAGGAATTAAGATATAGCTTGACTTACTTGATTAAGAGAATTGTTGATAACAATTGGTATGTTTTGACCTCTGATAAGTTCTTTTCTACAGTGGTCCCCAATAAATGCATGTATGCCTATAGTAAGGGTAAGACCTTAGGGAAAATTTATTTTTTTTATAACAGGCCAGCTCCACAATCTATGAGTGCTACTGCTTTGACAGGATGCTGTCCATGCAGACTCTGCAGTATCTGCAAGTTATTTGCAAGACCAAATATTTCACCATTGTCAACAGCAATAAGTCATTTAATATTATACATCTAATGACGTGCAGCACACAAATTGTATGTGGGACCGTTTATGTTCATCAGACCATCTGTTACTTTAGACAAAGGTGTGTGCCTCCATTTAAACAACCTTACGTACACAAAAGAATGAAACACACTTCATAAACACAACCTGCTGCATTGTACAGCGTATTTTTTAATGTTTGTAAGAACTGATATGATTACTTCTGAGAACCCTTACTAAATCTGAGGTCAATGGGACACTTGACAGAAAAGAAAAGGCTTGGATATTAACACTAAGGTCCGTATACCAAGCAGGACTAAGTTAAATAGTTTAATTTCTTAATTTTCTTGCTATTACTTGATTCCATCACTAGATGGTAGTAAATAGCTTATTGTTTTGCTGGCAGCATCACAGTAGTCAATGATTTGTATGGGGATTGCACACCTCTTTGTTTTATTACATTTTTCTTTTTATTTAATATCATAGTATTCTCTTAAAAACATTAGCTTGTGAATTAACTCCATTTTTATATTTGGAACAGTAATGTGTGAGACTATGGTTTAGAGTTAAACATATGTGTTTCATAGTTTTTGCTGGTTGTTGGTGATCAACTGAAAATATTTAAGGAAGGATATTAACTCAATCTGAGACAGACTGATAAAGATCAGAGGGCCAAGACCAGGTTCATACGGCTGGCATATTTACTGGTGTCCTGAATAAAAGTTCATAGAGTGGAAATATCAAGGTGCTGATTCCTTTTGTTTCAATTTTTTATCTGCTTTTTACCTTACACCTTCCATTACATGCACCTAATGTCGAGGTTTTACACATATGCAAACACACACTCACACATGCACACACACACACACACACACACACACACACACACACACACACACACACACACACACACACACACACACACACACACACACACACATATATATATATTGTGGGTGGAACAGTGGCACAGTGCATAGCATTGCTTTGTTACCTTGCAGCAACAGATTCCTTCAATTGATTCAAAGTTGCGGTGCCTTCTGTGTGGAGTCTGCATGACTTCCCTGTGTTTGCATGTGTTTCCTCCCATATTTCCAAGACATGCAGTAGGTGAATTGGACACTAAATTGGCCACAGATGTGACTATGAGTGTGAGTGTGTTGTATGGAAGAACAGCCACAGCAGGGATAGCCACTCAGCGGCGTGAACCTTAGCTCTAGATGATTGTCACTGTTGAAGTGACACCCTGACCTCATGTGCAAAAATGGGAAAAAGGGGTTGTGGATGGGTTTATCAATGCTAAATGACAAAACTGCATTACACATAAAATACAGTTTCAGCAAGACTGCAGTAAAACATTCACTTCATTATATAAATTTAATAATTATATCGCCACGCAACAGCTAAGAAATTACAAAATATTTTCAGATCAAAATTTCCATATATAAGTAATAACAAAATACAACTTTCATTAACCTATCTACTGAAACAAATAACACTTTTAAACAAAACTTTTAAAATGCATTAAATTTGTTGACACTTACTTATTTTAGTGGACACCATCAAATACTGTCAGCTATTCTGTATTTTTATATAATCCCATGATTACTATAAAGTGGTTAGAAGCAAAGTGCACCTAAGTGTACCTGTAACAGACCACCAGCTTTAAAAGTTGTTTATTTAGACATTTATTGGCAGGGGTAGAGACATACCTCTCAACTGTCAAGATTTCCACAGAATGTCCAGATTTTTTGCTTCATATTTTTGATGTTTCTAATAAAATTGTGGTTTTCTAGCAAATCATTAACAAATCATTGAGGATTTAAGTCAGAATATAATGGCAGACATTTGAGTTTCAGATTTCATACCTTTGAGAAAATGCATGCTAATTCAAAACCCATTATTCTAACAACTTTCAAGTCTGTAAGAGCAATATTTTAAAAAAGTCCCTATTTTGGGGCCTTTGCCCACCTCGCTATTGCTTATGGTTTTGTCCAGATTTCTTGCTTTAAGAGGCTGAGAGGTACAGGCAGAGCACTGAACCAAATAGGCCATTTAGAGGTTCTGCCTCGGACAGACTAACAACAAAAAATAAATAAATAATAACAGAAAATAGTAATAACAGAGAGGACATTAAAGGAAATAAATGAATCATGCATTCTCTAGTCATTTCTAATTACTGGTACAGTATATACAAACATTCAATTCCTGACATAGGAATGGGATGGGTTTTCTCTAAAAGCATATTTTATAGGAAAATATTAGGACCTGGAATACATGCATTGTGTCCCAGAAAACAGTATGCACATATATCATGGGAACAGGTAGCCCATGGGAGTAGATGGGAGAATTGAGTGAAGAAGAGGAATTCAGAGGTGAGCAAAGGTTGGTAAAGGATAGCATGGAGAGAAAGTGAAACCCACAGGTAGAGGTTATTACTGCTAAGGGTTTCAGTGGTAGGTTTAGTATGTGTATTTTTTCTCTTTTAAGTGACTTAACCATCTATAAAGCTGTAAAACACTTCAGCCTGCCTCTTTATGTTTGACAGTAAGGAATATTTTATATCTTTCAGAGCTATTTTATCTTCTTACTGCTGTTCTGTGATAATCATTATGCATGCTCTAGTACAAGAATAGAGTATAGCAGCCCTGCCAGCCATGCATAAATAAACATCTACACCCCTTTGATGTCAGAGATTTGCACAAGTATGTCTTTTTTCTAATTTTAGGAACATAATCAGATGAATTCATGTACTGCATATATTTTAATGAAGATGCAGCCTCTACCTACATCAACATTTTCCTTTTAGAAGATTACATTAAATTTTGAAGCAAATTAGCTCCTTGAATATGTATGTTTATGTCATTTTTTTTGTTCTTGATCTACCTAGAGACCACTAATTCCTTATCCATTAATGGTGTATATACTTCTCTGAATTACCAGCATCCTGGTTCACTGGGAAAGGAAAACAAAGGCAAGTAATGATACCATTATCCACAACACATCCCGATCCTTTGAACAGACAGCTCAGTGCAATGCCTTCTGTGCTGGATCTGTCTGAGTGCATGTGCAATGCCTGCTGTGATGCATCTGTGTATGCACATGTGCAATGCTTGCTGTACTAGATCTATGAGAGTACATGTGCAATGCCTACTGTGCTGAATCTATGTGACTGCATGTGCAATGCCTGCTGTGCTGGATCTGTGTGAGTGCAAGTGCAATGCCAGCTGTGCTGGATCTGTATGAGTGCATGTGCAATGCCTGCTGTACTGGATCTGTGTGAATGCAAGTGTAATGTTAGCTGTGCTGGATCTGTGTGAGTGCAAGTGCAATGCCAGCTGTGCTGGATCTGTGTGAGTGCACATGCAATGCCTACTGTGCTGAATCTATGTGATTGCATGCGCAATTCATGTTGTGCTGGATCTGTGTGAGCACATGTGCAATGCCTGCTGTGCTGGAGCTACATGAGTGCATGTGCAATGTCTGCTGTGCTGGATCTGTTTGAGTGCATTTGCAATGCCTACTGTGCTGTATCTGTGTGAGTGCATGTGCAATGCCTGCTGTGCTGGATCTACATGAGTGCACATGCAATGTCTGCTGTGCTGGATCTGTGTGAGTGCATGTGCAATGCCTGTTGTGCTGCTTCTGCATGAGTGCATGTGCAATGCCTGCTGTGCTGGATCTGTGTGAGGGCATGTGCGTAGCCTGCTTTTATGGATCTGTGTATGCGCATATGCAATGCTTGCTGTGCTAGATCTATGAGAGTACATGTGCAATGCCTGTAAGATTATGCTCAACAAGGTTTTAAGGTTGAAAGTAACTTTGCTACAAATATGCAACATAAATAAGTAATAAGATAAAGCTTGTTAAATGCAGAAACAAAGTTTAGTAATATGTGATTAGCATACATACTAAATGAATGTGGCTTAAAAAAATAAGGAACTTGCTTATGGGTGTATTACACACACATCAAGAAAGCTGACATCTTACAGATTTGCCAAGAATGTAAAAAAAAAAAGAAACAGGATATATCAGAAAAAACCTAATCTGCTTTCTTTAAAGAATGGACAACAGGACATGTATTTATCCACAAGGTGTTTCCTTGAAAAATATGCTTTTCTAAGAAAGTTAAAAATATGCTTTTCTAAGAAAGTTTATCCACAAGGCGTTCCCTTAAAAATATGCTTTTCTGCACTTATCAGCATTTGTACAAGAACAGATGTGTCATCATTTGCGTCATCAAGGCAGTATCTTTCCAAAACCAAGAGGGTGTGTGTTTAACTAAAAATATATATAAAGTCTGCATTAAATCCAGTTATGTTAGAGGTATTGGTAGGGGCACACTTGTCCCGAGGTAAATGTTATATCTCTCACATCATCTGTACTATATGAGAAGTAAAGTGGAACAGTACTTAAAGCTGCAACATTAGTCCATGTGGTTTATTATAAAAAGTTATTTGTTACTGCTCTAAGTTGGTGCTGCAAAGTATATTCCCTCATCAGTGTATATTCTGCAAGTTTCTGTATGCAACAGACTATGAATGCAACTATAACCAGACTTTGATTTCAGCAGAATCCAGCCAGCAAGACTGAGTGTCTTGAGAAGACTTCAAATCCATCACAGTAAGCAGCAAAAACAATAACAAAAATTAATAGTAACTACAATAATTAAAGTTAATTTTTCAATGCCTACTGTGCTGAATCTAAGTGACTGCATGTGTAATGCCTGCTGTGCTGGATCTGTGTGAGTGCAAGTGCAATGCCAGCTGTGCTAGATCTGTGTGAGTGCAAGTGCAATGCCAGCTGTGCTGGATCTCTGTGAGTGCATGTGCAATGCCTACTGTGCTGGATCTGTGTGAGTGCATGTGCAATGCCAGCTGTGTTGGATCTGTGTGAGTGCACATGCAATGCCTACTGTGTTGAATCTATGTGATTGCAAGTGCAATGCCAGCTGTGCTGGATCTGTGTGAGCACATGTGCAATGCCTGCTGTGCTAGAGCTATGTGAGTGCATGTGCAATGTCTGCTGTGCTGGATCTGTGTGAATGCATTTGCAATGCCTGCTGTTCTGGATCTCTGTGAGTACACATGCAATGCCTGCTGTGCTGGATCTACATGAGTGCATGTGCAATGTCTGCTGTGCTGGCTCTGTGTGAGTGCATGTGCAATGCCTGTTGTGCTGCTTCTGTGTGAGTGCATGTGCAGTGCCTGCTGTGCTGGATCTGTGTGAGGGCATGTGTAATGCCTGCTGTGCTGGATCTACATGACTGCATGTGCAATGTATGCTGTGCTGGACTTGCATGAGTGCATGTGCAATGCCTGTTGTGCTGCTTCTGTGTGAGTGCATGTGCAATGCCTGCTGTGCTGGATCTGTGTGAGGGCTTGTGCAATGCCTGCTGTGCTGGATCTGTGTGAGGGCATGTGCAATGCCTGCTGTACTGGATCTGTATGAGTGCATGTGCAATGGCTGCTGTGATCAGTCTGTGCAAGTGCATATGAAATGCCTGCTTTGCTGGATCCATGTGAATGCATGTGCAATGCCTGCTGTGCTTGATATGTGTGAGTGCATATGCAATGCCTACTGTAACTGATCTATGTGAGTGCATGTGCAGTGCCTGCTGTGACTGATCTATGTGAGTGCATGTGCAGTGCCTGCTGTGACTGATCTATGTGAGTGCATGTGCAATGCCTGCTGTGACTGATCTATGTGACTACATGTGCAGTGCCTGCTGTGACTGATCTATGTGACTACATGTGCAGTGCCTGCTGTGACTGATCTATGTGAGTGCATGTGCAATGCCTGCTGTGACTGATATGTGTGAGTGCTTGTGCAATGCCTGCTGTGACTGATCTATGTGAGTATATGTGCAGTGCCTGCTGTGACTGATCTATGTGAATGCGTGTGCAGTGCCTGCTGTGACTGATCTATGTGAGTGCATGTGCAGTGCCTGCTGTGACTGATCTATGTGAGTGCATGTGCAGTGCCTGCTGTGACTGATCTATGTGAGTGCTTGTGTAATGCCTGCTGTGACTGATCTATGTGACTACATGTGCAGTGCCTGCTGTGACTGATCTATGTGAGTGCATGTGCAATGCCTGCTGTGACTGATATGTGTGAGTGCTTGTGCAATGCCTGCTGTGACTGATCTATGTGAGTGCATATGCAGTGCCTGCTGTGACTGATCTATGTGAGTGCATGTGCAATGCCTGCTGTGACTGATATGTGTGAGTGCTTGTGCAATGCCTGCTGTGACTGATCTATGTGAGTGCATATGCAGTGCCTGCTGTGACTGATCTATGTGAGTGCATGTGCAATGCTTGCTGTGACTGATCTATGTGAGTGCATGTGCAATGCCTGCTGTGACTGATCTATGTGAGTGCATGTGCAATACCTGCTGTGACTGATCTATGTTTGTGCATGTGCAATGCCTGCTGTGACTGATTTATGTGAGTGCATGTGCAATGCCTGAGGTGGCTGATCTATATGAGTGCATGCTTTCAAGCACTACATGCTCACTCCTTAGTAGGTTTATGCTCTCTAATTAACAAGTTTCAAGGGCTGCACTGCCTGATCTTCCACCCAGATACACTTCCTGTGATGCAAGTCCACCAACACACCAACAGCATGGGAGAGATGACTTTAGCCACTCATTGTCTTCATTTTCCAGCTGGCTACTTCAGTGTGCAGCCTGCTAACTGACCCCAAGTTGTCTGGTACATAGTTAGTGTTCCACTCCCCTATGCCACGGAGCCCTACACTGCCTGCATATGACTGGGTCAACCAATCAATATTGTTACTCCCACTGAGTCCTGATTTTCTTGTGTTCCTTCACATCCACAAATCTGACTTACATGTAAGCCTAACATCCATTCCTACCTTATCAGTTGTCTCTAACTTTAAGTTATGTTATACTTTGGTCATGTTTGCCTCTCACAGATTAAGCAGCTGCTATCCTTCTAAACTATGCCGAGGAAATATCTACCAGATGCCACAGTTCACTAGTCCATTTTTATACTTTTTCATTGTGATACAGAGGAGAACCGAACTTCCATGTTTGTCTTGTCTCTTCTCTGGAACAGAACAGAGCAATTCATCATACTTCTTAACTTCCATAATCTACATTGTACTACAGGTAACTATTTCCTTCCTAACCAGTCTTGGATGACTCTGGACAATATAAAGTTTTATGTATAATTTTAGTCTATGTTTATTAAGCTTGTTCCAAATGGAGAGTAGTGGTTCATCTCTAGGTAATTATTCCAAAAGTAGATTTTACTGTACCTCCACAGATCTGTTTGACATTGTGTTTCCTCTTTTCCAAAACTATCAGGAATTTAACACAAATTAATAAATATCTCGGTCAGAACATATTTTCAAGTCTACCCTTTTCTGCACTGACATTTCAGACTATGAACTGTCAAATTCCAATTCAGATTTGACACTTGCAGTCTGAAATATATTGTGCTAAGATTCCCAAAAGCAGATACTTGAAACTTTGTGTGTGGGTGTGCTCACAGTTTTTTGTACTCTTCCAAGTATAACAGAATGATCACAATTTCTAAATAAAAAGACATATTTAAATTTTCAAGCATTACATCAACCATAAAGAAAATAGCCAACTATCAGCTTTTGACCAGAACACTGACACACTGTTTGGCACAGCCTCCTGTTATAATTGTATTTAGGATAAAAAGTTAGCCATTAAAACTGGAAAATGTGCTCATTCTGTCTTGAAAACCTAATATGTGTCATTAATATTGCCATTTTGTCTAGAATATTATTGCACCATATGCAGAATATTTGCAGACCAAAGACAAATTTTGAACCTCCTATGGCCACTGAATCTAAATATTACTGGACAATGGGTAATGAATTTCAATGCATATATACATTGATAACAAGTAATTTTCTCTGGGATCTGAGTGAGTTAAATTGTGATGTTCTTTACTGCCATTCTTCTTACATCTGGCTATGTTCTGTTCTTTATGACACCTTTTTATATCTCATGAGAAGAACTGTTGCCTGCTCCATATCCCATTTCCTAACAAGGAACGGAATCATATCTTAAGCAGAACAAATTATTAACTAAGATTACACCAAGCTTATCTATTTCAGTTTCCCGGAGCTCCCTTGACAATCACCAGGCCCGTGCATTCATGTGGATATTTGCTTATTTTTCATTCTCTCTATTTGAAATGTCGGGACTTGGGAGTCTCAAACATGGAGACTGAATGGTTGAAAAAGCAGACATGCATATATTAAGTTTAAGATGGGCATTTCTTGGAATATTCCCTTTTCTTAGATGTATGGTAATCAGGAACGCAGGGAGGTTTGCCACCTTGCAAAAGAAAAAAGAAGTTTAAAAGAGAAAAGTGATGTTTGAGATTCATTCTTCTGCATTTTTGATGGGTTTTTTTTGTATGTTGGCAATCCACATTTTAAGTGCCATCATTTCACTAGGGACGATTGTCTTTCTTCTATTTTTTTTTTTTTTTTTTTTTTTTTTTTTTTTATCAGAGATGGTTATGGTGCATTCTGCCATTCAGAATAGCCTGAATATCTTCTTATTAACAAGGCTCTGGCATGATTTTGCCAGTATTCATTGCTTGCACTATACACTGAGGATCCAATACTAGCAACTAACACTGGCTTCTACAATTTTTGAGTAGTTTTAAATAATAGGTGCTGAGTACCTGTTATGTAATGATGAAAAAAACTTATCACATGCATTCAAGACGGACACACTTCCCTGTATTACATTCATGTCAAACAAAAAGTGTAAAATTAACCCAAAATAGAAGGAAAACAATGAGATGATACCAGAGACAAAACAATAAGCTCTGTCTCCAACTTTTTTAAAATGGATGATTGTTTTTTCTTAATTTCCCTTATTTTGTTTGGCAGGTCACTCCATGTTATGCTGCGTTTTGGCATTAATCATCATCTTTGTTAACACTTCCTGTGGTTTTCCAGAATTACACGACACAGCCACACTACATGCCTAACTGTACCCAGCTGGAATATGTCTCTTTTTGTTAGTATATGATAATAGATAAGCACATTTTTTTCTAAAACGTATAATTTTATGGCTTTAAAATACAGTTTTACTTCTTCTTGCTATCTCTCTCTCTCCCTTTGCATATATATATATATATATATATATATATATATATATATATATATATATATATATATGTGTGTGTGTGTGTGTGTGTGTGTGTGTGTGTGTGTGTGTGTATGGATCGCCTTTACATGGTCCACAGTTCAGAAAGTTGACTTTCATATGGCCGAGACCATATGATCGACTTCCAGAATGCCAACTATGTAAAATAAACATAAACACACAACAAACACTTACCTTAAACGTTTAGCGGGGGGGGGGGGGCTGTGCCCCCCACCCCCTGTAATTTAAATATACCAACTCCAAGATTGCACTACAGCGCAGAAGTGGGAAATCTTACCATTCCGCACTGTGCGGACACAGCGGTTCCCCATGGTCAACTTTTCAAAAGTCGATGATATGGTCTCGGGGACACACACACACAAACGTACACACACACGTACACACACACACACACACACACACACACACACACACACACACACACACACACACACACACACACACACACACACACACACACACACACACACACACACACACACACACACACACACACACACACACACACACACACACACACACACACACACACACACACACACACACACACACACACACACACACACACACACACACACGTCTAATGGTTAAGTTGTTTACCTTACAAATGCAAGGTGCAGGGTTTGAGTCTCACAAGGGATAATTGGCAAAGCTTGAAATGGCTCGCAAGGGCAGTTAGCTTAGTATTAATCTATGAACCTATATATATATGTACACAAGCATACATGTTTATGAATTCAGAACAGTGTCATGACCTTTATGTATAATCCACTGCTGAGGTATCCTGTGACAAATATGTATGTTTTAAGGGGGACATCACCTTATGTACAGTAGAAACCACATTCCCTATATAATGAGCACATTACATAAATCAACTTTATACTACAGTCATGAAATGATAGGTAAATCTGAATAACAGTCTTTTCTCATTCTATGTAGAATGTATTCATGACAAAAATAGAATATACACAACTATTAAACTGATGTACTTATTTTGTTCTCCTTAAGATAACAAATAAGTCTGTAATATAGCATAATGGCATAAAGGAATAAACTACATCTGCAAATCAGATGACCTGAGACTGACTAGTGACTTAGGAATGTGGGAAGATATGGTGACGTCCAATTTATTTGTTATGTCTTTCGGTGGGTCGCCACAGTAGAACTCCAGTCCGCTAATTATTGGCAGTAGATTTTTACGTGCCGAGTTGCCAGCCCTGACGCACAACCTTCAACAAAGGTACACCTATTCACGCATGTCTCCAGACAGAAGACGCTCTAGCTGAGAATCGAATGGGACAATGTCTTACTGTGAGGTGACAGTGCTACCACAGCACCACCACTGCAGTATAAATGTTGTGTCTTTTGGCTTTTTCCAGTTAGGGGTTGCCACAGTGGAACTCCGGTCCGCTAATAATTGGAAGTAGATTTTTACGTGCCGAATTGCCAGCTCTGATGCACAACCTTCAACGAAGGTACGCCCATTCATGCATGTCTCCACGCAGAAGACGCTTTAGCTGAGAATCAAACTGGACAGCATCTTACTGTGAGGTGACAACGTTACCGCAGCACCACCACCGCAGTGTCATATGTCCAATAACTAGTATTAACTCACTGATCCTGAGGGTTATGTTTAATGACCAATGAATCAAGCACCAGGAACAAACCAAAGGGAGATGCCTGGAAAAATGGTAAATGACCAGCAACCACTTTAATATAAAAAAACAGCAGTCTCACCGGTGTCTGTGGCCATGTCGGTGAGACTGCTGTTTTTTTTATATTAAAGTGATTGCTGGTCATTTACCATTTGTCTGGCATCTT